>NC_088868.1:16462895-16555977 GCF_032884065.1 Artemia franciscana
CTAAAGCCGAATTGCGATGAAATCGTGTATACATACCATGAGTTGATTTCAAATGTCAATAAATAAATAAATTTTGATCAGTTGAAATAAACCAGTGAACACATTAACTGAGATTATACTTACAAAGGATTATACATGGTCCTACATTTTCTCTTGATTACGCAGTTATATTTTGGGAATGAGAGGGGGTGTGGTCTCTTTAATCGGCTTATATATTTTACAAGGAGCTTAATAAAGAATAGGAAGGCATGGTAGTTTCTAAGTATCTTATAAATAAAGTAACACTTGGTAGAAATCCACTGTCTAGAATTTGTGTATAAGTTCACTAAAGTGTAGAGTCCTTATGACCCTTACCACACCAATTCAGACCAGGCTCAATGCAGTCAAACAGAGACAAAACAGTGTCAAAATAAAAGGCACATTAGAATGCATCTAAAAAACATGGCAATTTCAATTGATACTGTAAAAAATACTGAATTGATTGATATTAAATTCAGTCACATTTGAACAATTTTTGGGGAGGCTATGGGTTTTTCTTCTGAAAACACCTTCAAGAAATTGTAAAACTGTCCTTCCCTCCCTTTTAACGCAATTTTTCCTGATTAATATCTTGTAAGCGCAATTTTAGTACTATTAATTTTGTATAAAAACACTTATTTGTATAGTATAAAAAACACCATTTTTTATGGCACTTGGTATTAACCAAGTGACATATAGCAATCGCCAATTCTGTCGATCTGTCTGTCTGTCGGTCCCGGTTTTGCTACTTTAGGCACTTCCAGGTAAGCTAGGACGATGAAATTTGGCCAGCGTATTAGGGACCGGACCAGATTAAATTAGAAATAGTCGTTTTCCCGATTTGACCATCTGGGGGGGAGTGGGAGGCCGGTTAATTCGGAAAAAATAGAAAAAATGAAGTATTTTTAACTTATGAGCGGGTGATTGGATCTTAATGAAATTTGATGTTTGGAATGATATTGTGTCTCAGAGCTCTTATTTTAAATCCTGTAAGTTTTGTTGATATTTTTTTTATTGATGAATAAAAGCAAAAAGATTTTTGGTTGCTCTTCATATTCTGGACAAAATTTTGCTAGGAATTCTGAAAATAGCTATATTATAGAACTGCAAATGGTTGGGTACGGGTACTAGTATTTTAAAAAATGTGAACAATTTTTGGGGGGTGAAGCTGTTCCGTCGTATCTACTGTTACAACCTTTGATATAGACGAATAATGATCAAACACTTCGTTGTAGGAATTTTTTTGTGTGTGTTATATTTTGATTTAATAGCTTGTTTGCATTTATGCATTTTGAGCTAGTATATTAGCTAATATAGTTCCAATTTGTTGTAAAAAAAAAAAAAGAAAAAAAAAGGAGATGAAGAATCCCTGACAAGATTTGTTTCCAGTTGCGATTCCCTTGGTTCTGAAACTTTTATTGAGGTGTCTTCACGGCCTGAAATTTTAATGAGATCAAAAAAAGAGATCACACTAAGAATATAACACACTATAACACACACTTTCAAACTAAGAATCAATACAACCATTTTTTTTTTTCAAATATTCTTTGTCGCTGATGAGCTTCCTTCGGTCAACAAATCAAAATTTAGTATCTACTTGTCCTTTCCGTCCAATATTCCCTCACAGTTTCAGCTAGGTCGCTTAAGGCGTTAATCTATACCATTAACCGTATATGAACTATTGAAGACGTCTCATTCTGATATCCTGGATGGAGATAGTGTCATTTGATTTAGCTCAACAACACCTTCAATATTTACAGAAAGTTTCAAGTATCTTAGCCGTTCCTGCCGTATTGCAGATGAACCATTTTGACACCCTGGATGCATACAGTTCACCGATTTAGTTCAATATCCCCATCGGCATTCCCTCAAGACAGAGTTTTTTGATTTAGTTTAACATTTCTCTCAACTTTCGGTGAAAGTTCCCACTTAATACTCTTAAATGTTCCCGAGTTATTGCATATATGCCATATTGACATTCATAATGCACCTAATGTCTCCTGAATTAGTTCAATATACCTCTCGATATTTACTCGAAATTTTTACTTAATACTGTTAGGTGTTCCTGAAATATTATAAATGCGCCCTTTTTTTTACCTTTATGTTCACAGTTGCTTTTGACTTTGTTGTACAATGTTTGTTTATTCCCTGAAAGTTTCTACTGTGGTCCATGGAACTTCCTGAGATACTGTCACTATGTCTTTTTGGCAACCTTGATGCACATAGTGCGTTTTGATTTTGATCAGTACCATCTGTACAATTATCTGAAAGTCGCCTTAATACCCTAAGAAGTTGCTGAGATATCTTTGATATGCCCTTTTTTCAACCTGAATGCAGGAAGTATCTTATCGTTGAATTCAATTTGCTCTCTGATCATTCCTTGGAAGTTAAACTTGATATCAAAAGCTGTTCGTGACATGTTGCGGATACTGTCTTTTGACAATTTGTTCGGGATCTATATCAACATGCACCGAAGGTTTCAGCTTTATACTTTAAGCAATTCTTGTTATATTATATCAACTTTGAGCGATTCTTGATATATTATAGGTTTATCATTTTGACGAAATGGATGCACATAGTGTCTTTCGATTTAGTTTCGAATCCTCCCCCAGCATCCTCTGAAAGCGTCTAATGAATACCCTTAGCCGCTCTTGATATTTTGCAGACGCGCCTTTTCGACTACTTAGGTGTATATAGTATACTTTGATTTTGTTCGACACCCTCCTCACCAATGATTGAAGGTTTCAACTTAATACCCTTAGAAATTACTAAGATATTGGAGATGTGCTCTTTTGACTACCTGGATGCACATATATTCTTATGATTCAGTTCGATTTTCTTCTCAACCTTCTCCTTAAAGTTTAAACTTAAACCCCTAGCTGCTCAGTTATTGTATACTAGCCATTTTGACAATCATGATATTAGTCTACTTTCATGTTTAATTCCTGGTCTGACATGTTAAGAGCCAAAATAATCTCCCGAAAATGTCTGGGACAGCACTGCAACGCAACTGTGACCATGACTGGGGTCTCATTCGGAACCGGTTTTAGACTGAGTGGAAACCAGTAACATCTGGATTGCCTCGTGGGTTGGACCTCATTTCCTCAAGGCCATAGTCACACAACAGTTGCATGCGCAATCAGTTAGCAATTCTAGTCTCAAAACAGTTACCCCGTGGCCGCTGGGCCTTAGTCGCTCCTGAGCCGTTCTTGATAGTGCAAATGCGTCTTTCTTACGACCTTGTTGAACGTAGTACACCTTCCTGACTCTCATACAGTTCACCACCCTTCTCACCATCCCCCAAGACCTGACTAAATTGGATTTCAAAGGATTTCAATAAAAGGGCTACCAGAATTGATAATAAGTAAAATACGCTTAGCGACATATATATATATATATATATATATATATATATATATATATATATATATATATATATATATATATATATATATATATATATATATATATTGTATAATATATTAGTTCTTCATCACTTTTTCGATGGTTTTATCTCCGTGGGGCTCTTAGAAAATGTAATTCTTTTAAATCACACCTTATCTACCCATGAAAGTTTTTGCCCAGAAAATTTCTTTTCCGCCAAAAACTAATCCATGCTACCCCCGCCCCTCCTTAGGTAGTGCTCATTTTCACATTTAGTATTCATCTTGTATTGACTAATTCAGTTTTAAGGAACACATTTGTATCTGTGCTTTTCCTATATCACAAAATGTTCCAGGAAAGTCTAAAAGGATTTGTTAATAGCAAGCATAATTACATGTGAAGAAAAAAGGTCTTGACCAGACATCGCAGCCATCGTGAGGTTTTCGCTCTTTTAATGTATTTAGCCAGTCTTCAAAATTTATCTTTTTGTAAATTTTTTAGTTCGGAAAAACATACTGTCTATTGTCTGCAAATGATTGACATTTCTTTTCTTTTCTAGATAATGAAGTAGCTGGGCAGTAAATTTCGGAACTCTCTGTATAAGCCTGTTTCTCTGTTGCATTCGTCTTTTTGTGTATAGACGCTTATTTTTACATAAAAAGACAGTGCAGCAGAACTGGTTTCTTATAATTTTAAAGTTTAAATAAAAAAAAAACAAGGGTTCTAAACCTCAAGTTAAATAGAATCTCAGTAAAATTCGCGTATATTTTTTTTTGCTCCCCTTTTTATATTTTACTAAAAAAAATAGAACCCTCAAAAAAATTTTAATCAATTTTGCTTCAATTTTTTGCTCATCCTTCACCTAACGGATTTACTGCTCATTGAAGCTGTGCAATTATGTGGCCTCTGCTCCTGACAAAGAACCTCTTCCTGACTCAACATACAACAACATTTTTTTATTTTATATTTTAATATAAATTTAATCAATAAAATATTGTTTCTTTATATCTTGCAAACTGCTTGTTGTTCTTAGAGCTAGGGATAGTTCATAGGGACGGAGTACAAGATAGAGAAAATTAAAATAAATACGTAACTATGTTTATCAAAACAATTTATGAAGAGCACTTACTATACACGAACAACTATTGTATACTTTCAACTTTAAGCATCCCCTTTTAAGAAGGGGATGCCATGAAGGAAAAGTGATATTGTGGTTATGTTTCAAAAACAGTTTCGACAGACCTATTTTGGGCCCGCCATTTTATATTTGCGGATTAATGCTAAACTTAAAAAATGTAGCTAGGACTTATATATAGAGTGAACCTGATAAAAGTAGGAAATGGGATCTTGCTTGTCCAAAAACCCCAATGCCAAGGTTTACTGTATCTATATGCTTACTAATGGCGAAGTAATAATTATCATAAAATGACTAAAATGATTCATTCTTTCGAATATATTGACCATCGGGTAAAGAATAATTTCAATTGAAAATATATTGCGTATTCATTGAAGAGGCAATGCTACCAATTGTTTTGGGGAGTTAAATGAGGGTTGCCCAGCTCATATTAATGGCCTTTTCTGTTTCTTTTTGTGCTGGATTTCTTCATTCAATTTAGTCTGTTTGGTTTAAGATTGTTAACTTAGAGGATTCGACTTATGCCCGCTCTGGTCTCTAAAATTGTATCATATCTTTCGCGAAAATGCATCGTTTTCATGCATTGAATTTTTAAATCAATTAACAGTGTATACAGTACTTTTGCGTTGACGATAGCTTCTGGTCTATGGACGAGCATCCTAACCCCAAAAAACCTTTGGGGGTTTTCATGAGTATCTAGGCTTGTATGAGAAGCCTAGAGGAAACTTAAGAACCTAATAAAATTATTGAAGAAGAATTTTTATCGTCCTTCAAAAGAACTTTGCTATAAGGTCGTGGAAATATGGCATATATTTTATGACATTTTACAAAATGTTGAAGATTAGCAAAAAAATATATAAAACGCCTTTTTAAACCGTCGATTGTTGAAAAGACGTTATACTTTTGACTGTGGGGGAGACCTGTACTTAACACTTTCGGTCTCTAAAACTCATGAAAATTTGGTTATAATAGATTTTGAGTTGATTGTAAATCGAAAGTAACTCTAGAACAAAAGATGTTATAGCATTAAGCGTTAATTATTTATAGCATAAGTGCAACAGCATTTTTCATAAGCTTACTCTTTGGGAAACAAGTTCTTTCTGCTGTTGTAATTGAAAATACCCTTTATAACAATTTTTTTGCCGATTCGAGATATAAGGCTCAACCCCTTTTCATAGATTGTTGGCAACAGTAGTATTTTTTTAAATATAAGAAACATAGGAATTGACTATCCCTTGTGAGGTGTTTCTTTACCTACCGTAACGGTGATGCTAGTATATAGCTAGTAAGAATGGTGGGTACTCAGAAGAATATCCATTGACACCCTGTTATATCTCTAGAAGCCGTATTATTAATCCTTTGGAGGAGTATAAACAGCTTTCTATGAGCTTTGCAGAACACGGACATTCATTTTTGGGAACAAGCTTTGTGTGAAATTTGCAGAGAATTATAATTGAGATGGATGGCATTGTGTCCATAGAAGGTATAATTTCACCATGCTTTCTTGCCCAGAAGGAACAAACCCATTCGAGAATATCTACCGCGTGAATGGATGGTGAAAATATATTTTTGAGGAGATGGGATTAATCAATACTCTTTATAGCTTTACCTCCAAAGATGAAACCAGGGTGTTGCACGATCTTTTACTGACTAACTGATCTTTTGTGTGTTCTCTTTGTCTTTGATTTTTGGAAACTGACCCTCTTGGCAATAGATAACTTTTCTGTCTCCACAAGATATACCTGTGGGTACCGGGAAACCTAGGTTGTGTCTCCAATTCTAAGGACATTTGTCAGTATCAGTAAACAAGTATAGAGAATTCTTTACCTCGAAACAGCGTCGATCTGAAAACACTGTCAATTAGTCCAATCTGTTTTAATGTATTGCATACGGTAAAGCCCTGCTTGTCCATAAATGTGGTCATGATAAAAGTTGAAAAAATCAAAAAGAAAGTGTTCTCCACTAATATTTAATATTTGCACCATAATGCATTTTAAACTACATAAGCCGATTTTTTTTTCTGTTGACAAGATTATTACCTGCCCTTTAAATAAAAATGGTTAATGGCCTCTTTTGAATTATATTATTGAAAACAGGAAGTTTTGCATAAAAAGCAAAAAGTTCAAACCAAACGAGAACCAAAAAGTAAAATCCAAAAGATTTTGCATAAACTCTTAGTTTGAGCAAAATAATTTTGATAAATCAAGCAGAAATCCATAAGAGAAGGAAACTTAAAATGAAGAAAAACGAAAAGAGTGAATGAAAGCTAGCTTAGAATGAATGTAAGTTGCCGTAAGTAAGGGTGGTGATGTCTAGTGCGGGCTAATCAACAAAAATCCTCAGAAAAACCGGTAATTTAAGGCATTACTTAAAGTTTATTTTAGCTCTTTGGATGCAAGTTTCGAGTAGGGACTATAAGAATGATTGATAAAACCCAGCAGATTAAATACGATTTTACGTTTTATTCTGACACAATATTCCTATATTAGCTGTCTTACAAAACAAAATTGAGTCTTCGTCAGTATGGGTATATACATTGTCTGTGTCAACTAGAATTTCCCTGTGGACATTGAGATTGGCAAAGCCATTTAGCCTACTTTCAGACGTCACGTTTCTTAGGTATGTCTTGATTCTCCGATGTATAAAAGGAGCGCTCTGTTGTGCTGGTCGATACAGGTATAGTGATTAAAATATTAAGTAAGATATGGATGTTCGGAGAGATTGCTTTGCCACAAATATTTAGAAAATCAGTTGCATTGACATGGTGTGCCTTGTTCCGTTAGAGAAATTTTTGCCAAATTTTTCTTTCCGCCATCAAACGTTTAAGGTGTTGTTTTCCAAATCTTCTTCATAAATTTCGATCAGCTTCAAAAATGGCTCTCATCTCTACTTTCTTCACAAAATCAGTGAAAAATAGAATGTTAAACATTATTTTGCCGTGGGGGGAGGGAAGGTGTCAGCACGCCATAAGTTGAACACCTTACGAATCGTGCATGTTGTTTCAATATCTCTGGCGGGGTGTCCATATTGCTGATGGACGGGTTCTCTTTAGTAACAAACGTAGTGAGAGCCAATTCAAGTTTTGTTCCACTTTCTTTTTGTAGGTCTTTAATGTTAACAATGCTTGATATAGCAACAGGGGCCTTGACTGATACCTAGTGCTTTGCTCAATCTTTGACAAAATTTTTTAAGGCCTACTACCGCTCTATCTTGATAGGTCCATAGAACTTGCTTGCTTTTTTTTTTTTTTTTTTTTTTTTTTTTTTTTTTTTTTTTTTTTTTTTTTTTTACTGAACTAAGTATTTACAGTATACATTACAATATATTACTCTTCTGATCTTGTCAAGTGCCAGACAAAAGGCTCTTTAGAAGGGCAGTCTAGTAGACGTGAAACAAATATACCCTCATTCAAAATTTGATTCAATCCAAATTTCAATTTTCAACCCATCAACTAACAGTGATCCCCCAATTACCTAAAAAAAATTCACATAATACCAATCTATTAGCTTTATACAAGTTCATAATTTTTCCTTTTTCGATTTCAAACACCATAATTAGTTAAGGCCTTTTCATTGTAGTTGCCCTGAAAAATAAAAAAAAGTACACCAGCTTTGCCTGAAAAACTTTATTGAAGACACGGCTGAATGTGAAAATTGCCTTTGCTTTTGAAATTTATTCTGCTTTTCAACTGGCTGCAAACTACCACGTTTTCTTATATTTTCTCATGCTGTCGATAAAGAGTTTCTTAAATTGAAATTGCTGGAACTCAAATAAGGAGAAATGATATGTAAAAATATCGTACAGATATAAAAGTTTCTGAACCGTCTCTATTTGACATTACGGGAGAATAAGGACACAGAAAAAAAACGAAGCTATCCACAGCAAAAAAGAAAATAATAATTTTGCAAAAAAAAATCTTATTTGAGCCATGATTTCAATGAGGCTTTTTCAGGAAAAGACTTCGCGCTTCTGATTTTTTTTTTTTTTATTTTTTTTTTTTTTTAGCAACTAAGCGGATTTGAAAATTGTTTCCACTCAACCAATTTTGCCTAAGAAAGCTATAATAAAGAAAGGTCAGTACTTGGAATTCTAATTTTTTTTTCTTTTGTTGTCCTGTTGCCTTGCATTGTCTTGGTTTGCCTGCTTGGTCTCCGAACTTATTTAAGAAAACGCTCTAGTATGTTACTTTAAAAATCTAACCCAAAATACTACTCGAACCTTATTAGAAACTATATAGGATTAATCAAAATATAGCTCATGCTTTGTATACAAAATATTTTGTTGCCAAACTCCAATTCAGCTCAGGTTCGTTTTGATGGAAATTGGCATTAGGGCATTGTCAATAGTCCTTATCGAATTTACTTGTTATGGCACTTGGTATTAACCAAGTGACATATAGCAATCGCCAATTCTGTCGGTCTGTCTGTCTGTCGGTCCCGGTTTTGCTACTTTAGGCACTTCCAGGTAAGCTAGGACGATGAAATTTGGCAAGCGTATCAGGGACCGGACCAGATTAAATTAGAAATAGTCGTTTTCCCGATTTGACCATCTGGGGGGGGAGTGGGGGACCGGTTAATTCGGAAAAAATAGAAGAAATGAAGTATTTTTAACTTACGAACGGGCGATCGGATCTCAATGAAATATGATATTTAGAAGCATATCGGGTTTTAGAGCTCTTATTTTAAATCCCGACCGGATCTGGTGACGGGGGCGGGGAATTGGGAAGGGGAAACCTAAAACTTGGAAAACACTTAGAGTGGAGGGATCGGGATGAAACATGGTGGGAAAAATAAACACAAGTCCTAGATAGATGATTGACATAAACGGAACGGATCCGCTCTCTTTGGGGTAGTTGGGGGGGGGGGGTATTTCTGAAAAATTAAAAAAATGAGGTATTTTTAAGTTACGAACGGGTGATCGAATCTCAATGAAATTTGATATTTAGAAGGATATCGTGGCTCAGAGCTCTTATTTTAAACGCAACGGGATCTGGTGACATTGGAGGGGAGTTGGGAGGGGGAAACCTAAAACTTGGAAAACACTTAGAATGGAGGGATCGGGATGAAACTTGGTGGGGAAAAAAAACGAGTCCTAGATACATGATTGACATAACCAGAACGGATCCGCTCTCTTTGGGGTAGTTGGGGGGGGGGGGGTAATTCTTAAAAATTAGAAAAAATGAGGTATTTTTAACTTACGAACGGGTGATTGGATCTCCATGAAATTTGATATTTAGAAGGATATCGTGTCTCAAAGCTTATTTTAAATCCTGGCCCGATCTGATGACATTGGGGGAAGTTTGGGGGTGGGGAAACCTAAAATGATGGAAAACGCTTAGATTGGAGGGATTGGGATGAAACTTGGTTGAAAAAATAAGCAGAAGTCTTGCATACGTGATCTACATAATTGGAACAGATCCGCTCAATGGGGGGGGGGTGATTCTGAAAAATAAGAAAAAAATGACGTATTTTTAACTTACGAAGGAGTGATCGGATCTTCATGAAACTTCATATTTAGAAGGACCTTGTAACTCAGATATCATATTTTAAATCTCAACCGGATCAAGCGTAATTGGGGGGGGGGGCAGTTGGGGGACCGGAAATCTTAGAAAATACTTAAAGCGGTGAGATCAGGATGAAACTGGATGGGAAGAATAGAAACCTGTCTAAGATACGTGACTGACATAACTGGACCGGATCTGCTCTCTTTGGTGGAATTGGGGGAGGGGGGTAATTATGAAAATTGAATTATTTGTAACTTACGAAAGGGTGACCAGATCTTAATGAAATTTGATATTTAGAAGGATCTTTTGCTTTAAAGTTCTAATTTTAAATTCTGACCAGATCCTATGACATTTGGGGGAGTTGGAGGGGGAAACCGGAATTCTTGGAAAACATGAAAATTGGGGTATTTTTATCTTACGAATAGATGATGGGATCGTAATGAAATTTGATTTTTAGAAGAAATTCATGTCTCAGAGCTCTTATTTCAAATCCCGACCAGATCTTTTGACATTGGGGGGAGTTGGAGGGGGAAATCTTGGAAAAACACGTGGAGTGGAGGAATCGGGATGAAGCTTGGTGGATAGAATACACAAATGTCCTTGATATGTGATTGACAGAATCGTACTGGATTCGCTCTCTTTGGGGGAGTTTGGGGGAGGGGTTCAGTGATTTGGCGAGTTCAGTGCTTCTGGACGTGCTAGGGCGATGAAAATTGGTAGGCGTGTCAGGGAGCTGCACAATTTGACTTGATAAAGTCGTTTTCCCAGATTCGACCATCTGCGGGGCAAAAGGGAGAGGAAAAATTAGGTATTTATAACTTACGAATGGGTGATCGGATCTTAATGAATTTTGATATTTAGAAGGACTTTGTTACTCAGAGCTCTTATTTTAAATCTTGGCCTGCAATAAGCCTCTTATTTTCCTTTTTAAATCAATCTATTGATTCATAGAATTTTGTTAGAGCTCATACCATATGATCTCTTGGCTCTTAGCTCTTCTCGCCTCGTCACAAGTGCCATATGAGCTCTTAGCTCTTGTTCTTTTTGGTAGAAGTGAGAAAATTTTTTGGATATAAACCTAGAGAAGGATTTGTAAGGAAGAAAACATATTAAGCAAACAGTTCATACTTCATAATATTCAGAAATTGTACCTGACACATTTTACATGCATCACCGCTATACTTTACCCCCCCCCCCAATAATGTTCAATAGCCCAAATTATATATTTCCAATTCAGTCTGCCGTCCGTCGCTTGTTTTTCTATCTCTTGTTTCGTCGCAGTTGGTTCAATTTATATGTACACAGGTTAAAACAAGAGAGACACATTAGGAGATGAGAGGAGAACTATATAATTTGGGCTATATGTTTGCACATTAGGAGTTGGAGTGGAGGGTAAAGTACAGTGGTGCTCCATGCAAAATGCGCTAGTTACAATTATTCTTCATATTATGAAGTATGAATTGTTTCCTTAACTTATTTTCTTCTCTAAAGAGCCTTCTCTAGAATTATACTATTTCTTTGGTTGATTTGAACTATTATTAAATGAGTTAGCCTAAATTAGTGTTCAATTAATTTGTTGTGTTTTTTTCTATTGTTTAAGAGTGCTTTGTCAAAATATTGAAAAGATCTAACTTTCTTTTTCAGCTATTGAAGATTTATTAGACAGAAGTAGGGAGCCACATCCTTCTTTGGAAGCTGTTTATCTTTTGAGTCCTACAAATGATTCTGTAGAATCTCTCATCTCTGACATTACATATCCATGGAGAAAAAAATACAAGGCTGCTCATGTATATTTTACCAGAGGTATTTAGCTTACTCATTTGATCTGAATGCTTCTCTTTGAAAAAATATATATATTTACTGTATATTTTTAAGCATATTTTACTTACGGCATTTAGTTTACCTTTTGGCTAACCGCACTTGGTGAATCAGCTTCTTAACTAAAGGGTTAACCACCTCCCCTTCATACTTGTCTGTCAGACCTTTTATAGAAAATTTAATAGAAAACAGTCTGGGTTAAATTTCCTATGGTTGGTAACAGTGCTGCAACAAGTCATCCAAACTTTTACTTAAGTATCAAGTATTAAGTACTTATTGTTTTTTTACTTAAGTATTAAGTGATAAATACTCTCCAAATTCTTACTTAAGTATCAAATATCAAGTACTTGCCAAAATTTTACCTAAGTAGTACTTCAAGTGCTTATTCTATATATTTTTACATAGCTTGTATATATATATATATATATATATATTTCTGATATCAAGCCCATGCTACCTTTTTAACAAAGCCATTCTGAAGGCTTCTTAGCCCTTTCCCTTGCCTATAAAATGTCCCCCTGCCATTCCTCTCCCAGAAACCGTTATCAAAAACCGGACTTTCCATTTTATCGTTTTTAACCATTTGTTTCCTTTGGCTGGTACACACCAAAGGAAGTCCAGAAAATAATCTGAACCGATTTTCAAAGCAGCGATTTGAAAGCAAAAGACATTCAAAACAATTAAGTGCTGTCAAAAAACTCCTGATTGGATCAGACAGTTCACATAACAGGATTAACACAGTGCAGGTAGAGTTGAACTTCTGGCGATCAGTGTTCAGTCAATTCTGGCGTGTTTGAAGAAATACAAGGTTATTTTGAAACGTATGGGAATGGTGGAAAAAAACAGGGAAAATAGAAAGACAAACTTCGGATTGGCTTTAAATCAGATAAAAGGTAATAAAGTAGTTCATTCACTGATCCAATAAGTAAAAGACCTAGCAACAAAAAAAACTCAAATTTAAAAGTGAGGAGTCAAGTGAGCCAGTTGCAGACTTTTCTAACAAGAGAAATCAAAGCTCAATAAAAAGGAGCAGCAAAAATCCACACTTTTGGCAGCTAGTTGAAGGTCGCTGGCTGTCAACGTGCAGAAAGAAAAGAACAGTGTAAAAATGAAGCCATGATTCATGCTTCGACGACATGTCTAGCCCTCGACGCCTTTACAAGTCTTGTTTACAGTCTTGTTTGAGAGTTCATACAGTAAACACCTTTATTGATACAATCTGGATATAATCTCATTATACAGTAAGACTCAATCGTGATTTTCTATGGACTTCTCTTAATTGAACTTAATTGAACTACAATCTGGATATAATCTCATTATACAGTAAGACTCAATCGTGATTCCCTATGGACTTCATTGAACTTGAACTTAATTGAACTTGGATTATTTAGTTATTTGATCTCCCTATGGACTTATACTGAAAATATTTCTATAATCAGAACTTGAATTATTAGACAACTAGTTATTAATTGCGAAAACATCTAAGTGACTGAGGTGTTATTTAATTGCATTCAAGATTGCTTATGTGCCTTACTTAAACTAAAATTGAATAATTCTTCCTTTCCTTCAGTATTGCCACTGCTTTACTCTCCCTGTCTAGTGTTGCAACTGCCTGACTCGAGTCCCAAAGCAACTATTGTGATATGTCGAAACCAAAAAACTATTGTCCCGAGTGCCGACTGCTGGTAACCACAAATTCTGTCCAATGCGTGTAAGGATGCGGCCGTTGGTACCACGCGGGCGTTAATAAATGCGCCCAAATCGGACTAAAGGACCATTCCGGCGAATAGTTATTCATGGAATGTCTTGCAAAAAAAATACCCGTGACTCCGAAGTCGCAAGCATCTCAACCCCCACAAAAGCCTAGTGCGAAGAGACCTGTAAGAGGAAGCGGAATCGGCACCTCTTCACCACAAATTATTACGGGACCTAAAACTAACTCTGATATACCGAAAGGGACTAAGCCGTCTGTGGAAAGTGTAGACATTCCCAACTATGAATCCGAAACAATCCGTCTAAGTGAGAAAATTAAGACCCTGGATGCAAGTTTATTGGCGTGTCAAGCAGAAAATTTAGAAATCCGGACAAGGCACTCAACGTTTCTGTCAGAAATGGAGGAAAAGAACAATCAAATTAAAGTGTTGACAGGCCATTTGGAGGTTAAAGACTTTCTTATAGCCCAGCTGAAACAAGAACTTTCGGTGGCTATCGAAACCCGCCCTTGTGACCCTTCGCAAATCTCCCGTGACCAAGTTACCCAGTCAACGTAAACGGACAAAGATATCGCTGTTGCTAACCGAAATGCACCCATTGATAATAAATTGC
Source organism: Artemia franciscana (assembly GCF_032884065.1). Lineage (NCBI taxonomy): Eukaryota > Metazoa > Arthropoda > Branchiopoda > Anostraca > Artemiidae > Artemia > Artemia franciscana. Next base: position 16,477,079 of record NC_088868.1, read on the forward strand.
AAAACATAACATCTAGCCCAAGCCTAGCCCACGACTGTGCGATCTTGTCAGACGAAATGAATCCTGGTGATACGTCATCAACTAGTGCAAATGCCCCCCCCCCTCCGACGCTCGTAGAGAAAAGTGACGTAAGAACTCGTAAATACAACATGCTTTGCCGGTTCTTTGAACGAGGGTTTTGCAGACTGAAGAAAAAGTGTCGGTTTTTGCATATATGCTTAAATTTCCGATCAGAAATGTTGCAACAAAAAGGATTGCAGTTTTGACCACGTAGATTTGTGTAGTGTCTTAACTTGTAGCAACAGAGAATGTGTTTTCGCTCACGTCACTCCTGACTTTCGGAAAACAAGAGGGTTGTTTCGGAAAACAAGCTCCCCCTCCCTGAATACCCCTACTTTAGTATCCCTTTTTAGTTTCCGTCCCCCTCCCATACACACTTTTCCTCCACCTTTTCCCACCATGCACTGTAACAAATATTGTAGTTTTGCCCATGCACCAAAAGTAGATGATGTTAATTCTCCTCCTTGGGGCCCTGTTCCAGTGTCCCTGTCCAAAGACAAAAAATGTAAGAGCCACTCATCTCACTTCCGTCGTCCTTTTTTAGTGCACCGCATTCTCATCAAATTTCATCAGGCACAGCTCAAAAATTGACAAACCCTTCCCGATCCCGAACTCTCCTCCCTTATCCTTTGCTACCTCCTCTCCCTCCCCGCATACAGAAGTCCTATTTCCTCCCCCCTCACAGTATGCTGGCCTATACCCTGCCTACTCTGCCACAAACCAGCAATTTCTTGACGGACATGAATCACTATTCCCAACCAGGCCCCCTTTCCCAGCACCTTACGAAACCCCACCCCCAGCCCATTCGTTTTATCCCTCGTGCCTACCCTGTCAACGTGACTCAGGTCTGGGACTTTTTATTTGTCTTATAATGAATCCTAATTGTTCTCCTCGTGCTTCATCCATATCATTGCCCGTCCCCCACCCCCAAATCCCCAAGACAAATCTTTCTCTTACTCTAATAATTCATCTATCGATGTTGACCCTAATAGTCATCCCATAAAAGTCAAATGTGCTCCCTTGGTCCCTTGTTCTGACTGCATTAATCTGGCCCTCGCTAAGAATCCCACCACACACCCTGTACCCATTTGTAATTTAAATAGAGTTAAGTGTAAAAATGGTACCTTTGCAGGTCGTTTTAAATTTCCCACACTTTTGTTAAGCAACGCTAAAAGTCTTAATTTTGAAAAACTTAATGAATTAAACTCCTTTTCTAAAATATATAGATCAGACATAATCGCTATTACTGAAGTACACGCTCAAAATACACACATGTTAAAAATGAATACCCTCCTTACTTTTCGTTAAAAAGCTTGTTTTTTTTTTATTTAATAGTCAGTAAAAGACTATTATTTTTAAGGTACTGCAATTTTTCTTATCCCTTTTCTGTAACACCCTCTTTGCTATTATACTAATTAGATTAGAAAAGCGACGCATGTTACAATTTTTTGCGAAAATTTCAAAACAGCGTTTTTTGTTGTTGTTGTTGTTGTTTTTTTTTGTTTTTGTTTTTTTTTTTTTTTTTTTTTTGGATCAGAAGAAACAGATAAAGAATCTTATGAATAGATTTAAGAAATTTTGATTTGCTCCTGTCTTTGCAACTCATATTCTGCTGAATGAAGATGCTAAGTTTTCTTTTCTTGTGCCATACTTATGCCATGTCTTGGCTCTAGGAAACAATAAAGTCAGGTTTTACCCCTGTAGATACCAGGCTGTATTTTAGAAAGTAAATCAGATAGAAAAATTCTAACAGGCCCTTTGGATTCCCCATGTCAAAATTGGGGGAGAGCCATGCTTAATCTAGATTTGAAACTAACTGCCGTCAATCATAGTGTCTCTTAAATACGATATAAAGTCTAAATACGGTGAGCCCTGAAGATATGTTTTGAAATTAGTCGAATTTGACCTCGATAGCTGAATCCCATTTCGGCTGATGACAAATAGGTTTAGTATCGGTTGGCTTTTTCGGGTTAGAATTTTTTTTTTTTCGGCCGGTAAGATTGCATTTACAAATAAGAAAAGATAACCATTTTTAGCTGCTTTTAAAACGAACAAGCAACAAAAACAGTGAAAAATGAAAAACACAGAGAAAAAACATTGTAAATGAAGTTAATATGCAACAACAACACTTAAAAGATACTTCACAAAGAAGGTGGATGTATTGCACCCATTTGTCCGAATTTGCATCGGAGAACAATTGCTATTGATAAACTATTTTAGATAGGTGTTCAAGTGATTTCTCATTTTATGTATATTAAAGCTTTCTAGAAAGACCAGAAATTCTAGCTTTCTAGCAGACGTAACAACCTGAAATTTGATTGAATTAAGTTAGACGATAATTTCACGTTTAATATTAAATATTATAAAAATGATTAGACGAAGTTGAATATTCTGATTTAGATAGGTATTTTAAAGGATTCAAGTTTTTAAATTGAAATTTTTAAGGGGGACTTGGCAACCGAAATATGCTTAGTAACGTTGCTTGTTCGTTTAATAAAAAAAAATTTTGTTTTCACTCTCAAATTGCTTTATTTTAAGTATTTTTTCGCTTTATTTGTCGTTGCCTTTAACTAATTCTATGTTTCATTTGCATGCAGTGTGTCCAGATGAGCTTTTCAACAAAATTGTTGAAGTTGTCAAATGTCTCAAGCTGTCCAATTTCCTTGAAACTTTGAAGGAAATCAATATTGATTGCATTCCTTATGAAAGTCAGGTTAGTTATTAGTTCTATTAAAGAGGAAAAGAAAAATTACTTATCTATAAATCTACTTACTTATCTCAAGTGCAGCAAAATGTTTTATATACATGTTTTTGAAATAAATTACTCTAATCTAAAATCTAATCTAAAATCCTTTATATTTATATTTCGTAAGCTGTCACAATTTTTTTTTCTTGGAGCGACAAATACCGCTACTTCTCAAAAACTTGATTGATTTCACTGTGCCCAGCATGAAATTTCAAGCTGCTAAAAAGAAAAAAAAAATTGAGTCACAAGATTTTTGGTAAGTAGTCCCCACGTTTCTCTGTTGTTCTTTTTTCCAAACTTGTCAAAGTAGAGTGGATGACCTAATCAAAGTAGAAGCATTTTTTGAAGCTTTCGATGGTTCAAATGTTTATTAAAATAAGTTTATATATGCAGGTATATTTAAACAAGTGTATAAAACAAGTTTTTTTCAGACTTATATAACTGTATTCGTAATCTATCCTTATGAAGTTTAAGAATTGAATTTTGAATTCTTCGGAAGGGTATTTCAGATTCTACTATGTTATTTTTATTAGTATTTCCTTCTCGAAAATTTGCTCCCGCCTTCTCGAAAAAACTAGAGATATCCATGAAAACATACCGGATTTTCAAGCTTTGAACACCTCTCCGTCATCCATAGGATGACGATTAAAAAGATGACTGCTTTCACCTAAAATCTTGGAAAACGCTTAGAGTGGAGGGATCGGGATGAAACTTGGTGGGAAAAATAAGCAGAAGTCCTAGATATGTTATTGACATAACCGGAACGGATCTGCTGTTTTTTGGGGAGTTGGGGGGGGGGGTTATTTCTGAAAAAGTAGAAAAAATGAGGTATTTTTAACTTACGAAAAAGTGATCGGACCTTAATGAAATTTGAAGTTTGGAAGGATATCGTGTCTCATAGCTCTTATTTTAAATCCCGTCTGAATCCGGTTACATTGGGGGGAATTGAGGGAGGGGGACCTAAAATCTTGGAAAACGCTTAGAGTGGGGGTGGGGTCGGGATGAAACTTGGTGGGAAAAATAAGCACAATTAGTAGATACGTGATTGACATAACCGGAACGGAACCACTCTCTTTGGGGGAGTTGGGGGGAGGGGTTGATTCTGAACAAATTAGAAAAATGAGGTATTTTTAACTTACGAAGGAGTAATCGGATCTTAGTGAAATTTGAAGTTTGGAAGGATATCGTGTCTCAGAGCTCTTCTTTTAAATTTCGACTGGATCCGGTGACATTGGGGAGAATTGAGGGGGGGGGGACCTAAAATTTTGGAAAACGCTTAGATTGGAGGGATCGGGATGAAACTTGGTGGGAAAAATAAGCACAAGTCCTAGATACATGATTGACATAACCAGGATGGATCCGCGCTCTCTATGGGGGAGTGGGGGGGAGGGTTAATTCTGAAAAATTAGAAAAATGAGGTATTTTTAACTTACAAAGGAGTGATCGGATCTTAATGAAATTTAATGTTTGGAAGGATATCATGTCTCAGAGCTCTTATATCAAATTTCAACCTTATCCGGTGATGGGGATATTGGGAGGGGGCGGAACCTAAACTCCTGGAAAATGCTTAGAGTTGGGGGATCAGGATGAAACTTGGTGGGAAAAATAAGCACAAGTCCCAGATACGGGATTGACATAACCGGAACGGATCTGCATAACCGGAACGGATCTGCTCTCTTTGGGGAAGTTGGGGGGGGAGGTTAATTCTAAAAAATAGAAAAAATTAGGTATTTTTGACTTGCGAAAGAGTGATCGTATCATCACTTTCGTTTTTGTTTTTATCATCATTTCTTTACAGGTCTTTTATCTCCCATCAATTGACGTCTTCTTTCTTTTCTAGGTTGATAATTAAGTGAGCTGAGGAGTAAATTTCGCTATATACTAATTAATAATAAATAGAAGTCTGTATGCTGTTGCCGTCTTTTTGTGTGATAGCTTCAATTCTTTACAGAAAAAGGCGTTGCAACAGACCAGTCTTATTTTAATTCTAAAGTTAAAAGAAAAATCAAGGGTTCTCAACTTTAAGTTCATTTAAGTATCTGTAAAACTCTTGTTTTGCTTTTTTGTCTCTCCTTTTAATATTTTATAAGAATTAGAGCCCTTAAAAATTTTGAATTTATTACCTTTTGCTAACCCCTCGCTAAACGAATTTACTGCTCACCCAAGCTCTTCTGCTTCTTCTTATTTTCCTTTTAACTTAATACAAATTGAAACGCTTTTTTAAGTTAAACTTTATTACCCTGATTAAAAAGATTGAGTCAGTTAGAAAGGCGATCTTGCTCAAAATCTTAGTCACAGAATTTGGTTTTAGAATGGGTCACTTTCTATCGAAGGAGTTGTCGTAGAAACTTCGAAAAGAGCTCATTCGATTGGGAATTGTAAGGGATAGTGCCCTTTTTAATAGTCAAAAGTGATTCGAGGACAACTAATACCCCTCCCACGCCCATTATTTCCCCAAACACAATAATACAAATTTTGAGTTAGCCATTTTGTTTAACGTAGTTGAAAGGTCCGGAAATTGTGTCTTTGAGGATGAAAACCCCCTACAGCTGTCAAGGCAAGGATTGTAAGTTTTGCACTGGGTTATATAAGGTTTATGTAGAAAGGGTGATCGTATAAGCTTCGGAGGGGGATTTTTGGATTGCAAATCAGAAGTTATAGTGCCTTTTTTAACATTCAGTTATCAGGGGGCGGATAACCCCACGCCTCCCACACACACACACCTTGTATTTTCCTGAAATGCAACTGATAGAAACTATAGGGGGCCATTTGTTGTGTTAGAAACATCGACACGAGCTCATTCGATTGGAGATTGACAGGGCTAGTGTCCTTTTTAATAGTTGAAAGTGAAAAGAGGGAAACTAAATCCCCTCTCATGCCCACCATTTCCCTAAATACATTCAATCAAAATTTGAAATAGCCATTTTGTTCAACGTAGTTGAAAGTCCGCAAAATTTTGTTGTTGAGGATGACAACCCCCCACAGTCCTCAGGGCAAGGGCTGTAATTTTTGCCCTGGGGTATATAAGGTATATAAAGGGTGATCGTATAAACTTCGGAGTGGGCTCATCGGATTAGTAATCGGAAGTTCTAGTGCCTTTTATAAGATTCAGAGTGATCTGAGGATGGATAACCCCACACCTCGCATTTTCCCATTATGCATCTGATAGAAATTTTGAGATGGCCATATGATGTCTTAGAAATTTCGGAAAAGGCTCATTCGATTGGAAATTGAAATAACTAGTGCCTTTTTTAATAATCAAATGTGATTGTAGGGCAATTAACCCCCTCGCACGCCCACCATTTCCCCAAACACATCTATCAAAATAGGACAGACATTTTTTTGAATATTCTTGAAAGGTCCGGAAATTATGTCCTTGAGGATGACAACCCAGCAATTGTTAAGTCAAGGGTTGTAAGCTATGCCCTTGGGGGCATATAAGGTTTGTACAGAAAGATTGATCGTATAAACTTTGGGGGAGGCTTATTGGATCGGTAATTAGAATTTCTAATGACCTTTATAAGATCCAAAGTGATTGGAGGATGGATGCCCCCACACCTCGTATTTTCCCGAAATGCATCTCATAGATATTTTGAGATGGCCATTTGTTGTAGAAACTTGGAACAAGGCTCATTCGATTGGAAAATGAAGGGGCTAGTGCCGCTTAAGTGACTTCACAGTAAATAACCCCCCTCCTACGCCCACCATTTCCCCAGACATCCAATCAAATGCTGAGATAGCCATTTTGTTTAGCGTAGCAGTTGAAAGATCCAGAAATTATGTCTTTTAGTATATTGGACGATGGATATTACCCCCCCCCCCCCGACAAACACATTTTGTATTTTCTCGAAATGCATCAGATAAAAATTTTGAGATCACCAATAGTTGTAGTAACTTTGAAAAAGGCTCATTGGATTTGATATCGAAGGGGATAGTTCCCCTTTTAAGAGTCGAAAGGAATTGGACACCAACTAACCCACCTCCGACAACCACCAATTTCCCCAAGGACATCCTATCAAAATTTTGAGATAGCTATTTTATTCAGCGTAGTTAAAAGGTCCGATAATAAGTTCGTTAAATATGACACCACCCCACGTCCATCAGGGTAAGGGTTGTAAGTTTCGACCCGGGGGGCATATTAGGTTTTTATACGAAGGATGGTCGCATAAACTTCGGAGGGGCTCATTAGACTGGTTATCTGAAGTTCTAGCACCTTTTATACGATTTAGAGTGATCAGAGGTTTGATACTCCAGCCTCCGATCACTCGGAGATAATTAAGATCCCTTTTTACTTGTCGAAAATGATTGGAGGGAAACTAACCCCCCTTTAACGTCCACCATTTCCCCAAAAACATCCAATCAAAATGTTTAGATAGCCATGTCGTTCAACTTGCTCATAGGTCCGGAAATTATGTCTGAGGATGACAACAAACCCTCCCCCTCCATAGCCCTTTTTAAGATTCAAAGTAATCAGAGGGTGAATACCCTCCCCCCCTCTCGCCTCATGTTTTCCTGAAATGTATCTGATAGCATTTCGTTTTTTTATTTAATGTTATTGTTGATTTTCGTTTGTGTTTACTCCACTATCTTTTGATGTAAGTGGGTTATAAAGAAATAATATATTCTTATTATAGTTATTTTGAGATAGCCATTTGTTGTTGTAGAAACTACAAAAAAGGCTCATTCGATTAGAAATTGAAATGTCATTTTGTAAGAGTCAAAATTCATTGGAGGGTAACATTCACTCTTCCGATGCCCATCGATTCTCAAAATACATCTAATCAAAATTTATCGGTAGCGGTTTTGTTGAGCATAGTTGATAGGTCTAGAAATTAGCTTTGTGGGGATGATAACCCCCACAGCCCTCAGCAAAAGGGTTGTTTGTAATGCCATGATGGTATATAAGGTTTTTATGGAGAGGGTGGTCGTATAAACTCCGGAGGGAGCTCATTGGACTGGAAATCAGCCACCCCCTCTCTACATCGTATTGTCAGCAAATGTTCTTGATAAAAATTTTAGATACCCATTTGTTATAAAAGAGTCCAAAAATCATATAATAATGCCTTTTGGATGGACAGAATTCCCCATAATCTGGGGGTAAGGTATTTTAGTTATGACGAGGGGCACATAAGGTTTGTATGGAAAGGGTGGTCATTTGAACTCTATAAGAGGCTCATTTTATTTGAAATGTATAGTTTTAGTTCCCTGATAAGAGTCAAACATTATGGAGAGCAACTAGCCCCCCTCCCCGAAACCCTCTTTTCCCATATCCGATTGAAATTTTAAGAGTGTTATTTTGTTCAGCATTGTTGAAAGGTCCAGTAATTATGTCTATGGGGATGTCAACCTTCCCGGAGTCATCAGGACATGGTCTTTAAGTTTGGTAAATCATTAATTGTTTACCCATAGTATATGTTATTGAGAAAAGTGTGCATGTTTGAACTTTGTCCAAGAAGACAAAGGGTATTCATATTAGTCTTTCAGAGAATGTTGAGGGGAGTGTTGAACTAAACCAAAACACGTTATGTGTGTACAGATTGTCATAAGGATGCAAATATAATTTCAGTTCGTTAATACACCATACAAATAGCTACTCATACTATGGATTCGCATAGAAACAAACTGAAAAGATGTTAAATATTATTTTTTCCATAAAAAATACTGTGTCAATAAAAAATGAAAAGAAATTAATTTGAAAAACTGCATAACAAGTTTTTTAAAGAAAAGTAAAGAGCCCTGTTAAGCCAAGAATGAGCAGAAATAAAGCCAAATAATCCTCCAAGCGTAAAACTAACACAAATTACTATCAATATATAAATGAAACTCAAAGCGGTCAGAAATTACAATTAATAGCCGAGTCAAACTCAAAACGAGCAAAACTTAATTGACATTTAGTGATAATTATTGCTTAAAGTTTTTATAATATCTATTTATGAAACTAAGAAAAGTGGAAACATTTAAAATGTGTTTTGTTTTCAATAGATCACAAATTATGTTCTGGTCTTGAGAAGGTCTGGAGGTTATCAGCACTATTCACGTTGACTTTTACTCATTTTGAGTTTGACTCAGCAATTGAGTTTTTTTAAGTTAATAAATAAAATAGACCGATACTTTAGATATAATTATAGAGCAATTAATTGGCAAAGCGATACTTTCAGTTTTTAGTTTTATAACTTAGAGGAGTGGATTTACGCTACGGAGAAGAGTTCAAAGCCTGAAAACCCGGTTTGTTTTCATGTGCATCGCTTCCAAAGAAAAATTATCATTGCGGAACTTATATTTTGAGAAATGCACAGTTTAACGGAGATATTGCATCGAAATATATTGTTTAATGTATTATCTTTAAGAAATAGATAGCGTCTCAAAGGGCACCTCTAGGACTGAAAGTTGAGCTGCCCGATTAGTAAACAAGCTACTTTATTGTCAAAGTAAACATCGAATTTTGCAATGATTAAACTTTTGGCTTAAATTTTAAACCAAAAGATTCTTTTGCACTTAGTTACGGTGAGTGCAAAAGAAGCATTTTCTGTTTTACAATGCAAGGTTTTACAATCTTCTTAAAAAAGAATCCAGTTTGATATATTTCCCTTACTGTATATAATTCCTCTATTTAGCGTAAAGTAAGGGTCGAATATTAGTTGCTATTCGGCTGGAAAACTTAAAATTTTACTCTAATGAAGAAATTTATGATCGACTTTATTTGGCCAATTTTAAAGATAATATTCAGCTTTCAATATATAAATGCCTTGTTAAAAGAGTATTTTTCTGAAAATTAACACAGTACTCTATTCCAGTGGGTAAAAATGATCCAGATTAGAAAGGTTTTTTTTTCTTTTAGGCTAAGAAATGCCCTTGTTTAAGAAGAAACATATAAATCATATTACAATATTTAAAAAAAATTGTAAACGTTATTGCTAGGGGGAAAAAAAGGCTATAGTCAGCTAAAATAATTTTTTAGATTTCTCCGCCTGCCTCCCGTGATGAGGTGTCATTGTCACTCCCTTTAGAATATTACTTATAGTGCTCGTTTGTGTCTGTTACGTTTTCGAATGGTAGCATTCCTTGGGCTTGTTTGAGGGATTTATTTAGCGACTGGAGAGCCTGAATACAAAAAAATTGGTAGAAGGGAAAACTCCAATTTTTGTTATTGAAAAGATTTTTGTTTTAGATTTTTCTATAGGTTTTCAATTTATGAAGGTTAATCTCACTAACTTGGGACGTTCACATGATTTTATTTCAAATAGGGATGCATTTCGGGATTTATTTCGTAATTTCAATCAGAAGTGCCTCCATTAAAAAATTCCAGGATTTCTGGAGAAGTAAGTCTCCCCTCCTTATTTTCCTGCCATTTAGTTTTTAAGTTGGCTGAATTATTAGAATAGTAAATAACCAGTAAGGGCAAGGTGGGAGGGTTTAAATGAATTTGAAGATAGAAGGGGAGAAAATAATGAAAATTTATTTCAATTAAGTAGGTTCCAGGAATTTGTTAGGATTCCAGAAGTACTACATGAGGTGTATTTTATCGAAATTTTCCATTACTAGCTAACTTGCCACTCATTTTGATTGCAAAACTCAAACACAAGAGACATTTGTATCAAGAGAGTCTAGCCTGAAATTATTCTGGAGGTTCAAAATATTTACCAGAAATTTGCCTTTTTTGTTTTGTTTTAGACAGTAATATAAATTCTCGAGAATATAGGGGGATATGCAGAATGACCTTTCAAAGATCTTTCAGCGGGAAATTTTACTTTTTTTGTTAAATTATTTTAAGAAAATATGTTTTTCAAAAAAAAATTACAAAAAAATATACTTCAGAATTTCGAGGAAGGCGGTGAAGGAGGAAATTCAGAGGTCAGCCATTCAAATATTTGTAAATATAGATATGTATTAGTTTTTATGGTATTTGGAATTTACCAAGTGACATATAGCAATCGCAATTTCTGTCTGTCGATGTGTCTGTTGGTCCCGGTTTTGCTAGTTCGGGCACTTCCAGATAAGCTAGGACGATAAAAGTTGGCAGGCGTATCAGGGATGAGACCAGATTAAATCAAAAATAATCGCTTCTCTGATTCCAACATCTGGAGGGGGGAGTGGAGGGACGGTTAATTGGGAAAAATAAAAAAAATGAGATATTTTCAACTTACTAATGGGTAATCAGATCTTAATGAAAATTGAAATTTAGAATTGCGTCTTAGAGCTCTCATCTTAATTCCCGACCGGATCTGGTAACATTGAGGGGAGTTGGAGGGGGAAACCGGAAATCTTGGAAAACGTGAAAATTGGGGTATTTTTATCTTATGAATAGGTGATCGGATCTTAATGAAACTTGATATATATAAAAGGATCTTATGTCTCAGATTCTCCATTTTCGACTCTAATTGGATCCGGGGACATAGGGGATTGGAGGAGGGAAACGGAAATCTTGGAAAACGCTTAGAGTGGAGAGATCGGGATAAAACTTGATGGGAATAATAAGCACAAGTTCTAGATACGTGGTTGACATATTTGAAACGGATCCGCTCTCTTTGGAGGAGCTGGGGGGTGTTATTTTGGAAAAATTAGAACAATTGAGGTATTTTTAACTTAAGAACGGGGGACTAGATCTTAATGAAATTTGATATTTAGAAGGAATTCATGTCTCAGAGCTCTTATTTTAAATCCCGACCAGATCTATTGACATGGGGGGGGGGATCGGAAATCTTGGAAAACGCTTAGAGTGGAGGAATCGGGATGAAGCTTGGTGGATAGAATAAGCAAATGTCCTTGATACGTGATTGACGTAACCGTACTGTATTCACTCTCTTTGGAGGAGTTGGGGGGAGGGGTTCTGTGATTTGGCGAGTTTGGTGCTTCTGGTCGTGCTGGACGACGAAAATTGGTAGGCGTATCAGGGAGCTGAATAAATTGACTTGATAAAGTCGTTTTCCCAGATTCGACCATCTGGGGGGCTAAAGGTAGAGGAAAAATTAGAAAAAATGAGGTATTTATAACTTCGAGTGGCTGATCAGATCTTAATGAATTTTGACATTTAGAAGGACATCGTGACTCAGAACTCTTATTTTAAATCCTGACCGGCATTAAGCCTCTGATTTTCCTTTTAAATCAATCTATTGATTCTTAGAATTTTGTTAGAGCTCATACCATATGAGCTCTTGGCTCTTAGCTCTTCTTGCCTCGTCACAAGTTCCATATGAGCTCTTAGCTTTTGTTTTTCTTTTCTAGGTTGAAAAGGTTGAGCAGTAATTTTCAGAAACCTCTGTGTAAGCCCGTTTTCTGTTGCAGTGTCTTTGTCCAATGGTGTTCATTTTTTACATAGAAAGTCGCTGTGACAGATCAGCCTTCTCGAAATTGTAAAGTTTAAATAAAAATCAAGGGCTCTCAACCTTAAGTTTAGTTAGTTTTCTGTCAAATTTTGTTTATGCTTTTTTCTCTCCTTTTTCCATATTTTAAAATAAATTTAACCCTTTACATTTTTTACTCTTATTATTTTTTTCTGCTCATCCCTCACTAAACGAATTTACTGCTCATCCAAGATTTTCCGCTTCCTCTATGGCCTCTGCTCCTCAGCTAAGGAACCACTTCCTGAGTCAAAAAGTGGAAAAAAATCAGACATGTTATTTTTCCTCTATCTTAATAAAAGGCGATTTTGCTCAAAATCATGTCCTGGAATTGTTTATTTATGTTAGAAAAAGAAGTACCGCATCTTTGCGCTTATTAATCTATACTGCTATATTAACTGCACAGTAATTGTAAAATGATTAAAATTGACCAATACTTCAGATATAGTAATACTTTCAGTTGTAAGTTGGATAACTTAGAGGAGTGAATTTATGCTAAGTAAAGGAGTTCAAAGCTGGAAAACCCGGTATGTTTTCATGTGCCCACATGGCTCTCAAAGGAAAACTATTTTTGAGAAATTTTTGAGAAATACATTGTTTAACGAAGAAATGACATTGTGCTATTACATCCAGTTCAAATCTTATGCGTCTGAACTTTGCATTTAGGTGGAATTTATGTCTGCATTGAAAGCTCAGAAGGCTCAGCTGATATCTTTTTAGTTAGGTAAGGGTGAGAAGTAACCCTGCATTCCAGCTAAATGGTTAGTGCATGCGAATATTTTCTGGGGGGCTTGGGCGCTCTGAAAAAATATCTTTAAAATACTACCACAGAAAAGCTGTATATCACTTAAAAATAATCTAGGCGGCAATTGTTTCAAATTTCTGGAGCATAGCCAGTCAAATGACACATTTTTAGCCTTCCCTCTACATTACAAATGGTTTAATTACCGCACTTTACCAAGAAATTCAAAACGGTCACTTCAAGGTCACCCACAAGAAAAGAAAGCTTCAGCCCTCCTTAGAAAAAGTTATTCTGAAAAAATATGGCACTTTGGCACCAGAAAAACTGTTTCCAGGCCTCATCCCCCTCTTTCCACAAAAACATCGTCATGCTGAAAAAGGAATTCTTTCCATTAAAAGATACCTATGGATATCATTGAATCACCCTATTCTGATTTTTTCTTCTTTCACGGAAAGAAATTAATCAAGAGTAAATTATACTGAAAGCTTGAAGAATGATGGAGGAAATCTATAAGCACGACTAATTTTTAATTGTGTAATATTTAAGCCTTGCTTACAAATTGACAACTTTAACCCCTCCCTACCCCCTAACTATTGAAAGAAAGCTATATTCCCTTCCATCCTCGAATTTTTCAGGCATTCATGTCAAAGCTAGGCTGCAAAGCCCATTGTTTTAAAATTTTCTCCTGTACAAATTTGTCCTGACAAAATTTGCTTCTAACAGCCGTGAATTTCATGCTTCGTATACCTCATAAATTTCAAACCAATGAAAAATTGAATCATGATAAACTTTATGCTGAAAATCCGCGATGTGGGTCAGAGAAGAGAGAGAAGTCAGAAAAGAAGGTGTCAGCACCAGTGTTTCCACTTCTACCGATTTATCGGTAGATCTACCGATTTTCTGACCTTTCTACCGAAAAAATTTCAAGCCTACCGAAATACCGATTTTCTACCGACTTTTGGCGATTTTTTGCCGATTTTTTCTTTTTAATTGAACATAATAAGTGTGAATGCGAACAGCGCCATTTAGCGAAATCACGGAACCATTCACAGCCACTTCAGTCATAGTACACAACGAGTGAATTCATTGAAAGCTTACTAAGACTTCTTAGAAATTGACAATCAGAAGATATTGTCCCCTGGACAAACTAAATGGTTATCTGTACGTAGCTGCGTCAAAAGGATTCATGAGTAATGGGATGCTCTCATATTATATTTTACTGTGTTTGATGATCCTACGCATGGAAAATATTTAGCACTTGGAGGCTTGAAAAACCCCTTTATGAGAATAATGATGATGTTCTTGGACTATATTTTGGCCATGTTGGCTGATTTCAACCCTCTTTTCCAATCACAGTCCCCCCCCCCTTTTCCATACATTTAAATTAAAACTTAAAGACTTGTTGCAACTCTCTCCAAGAACTTTCTTGAGGTAGAATATGGAAATGGTTTGAAGAATCCAGTAGATGTTGATGTAAATGATGACAATTATTATGTAGCTATCCAAAATATTTATCGTGGACTGAATGCCCAGCTCGCTATTTCAGAGCTTGTAGAGCGCGACCCTAAGGTGGACCATAATAAAGAGATGAAAGTATACCTCACAGCAAGAAAATTTTACAAGGAAGCAGTTGCACAGATCAAAATCGGGTTCGTATTTGATGATAATTTGTATGAGATGTCCTGTCTTGTAGAGCCTTCAAATGCTGCTAAGTTCAATCTTTCTAGTCTTGCACCACTTCCAGTTAAGTATTCCCTCTTACATGTCTTTGAGCTGCCATTTACTTGGAATGGCGTGAACAAAGCTCTGTTGATGTTCCGAAGGTAGAATATTGTCGAATATTGTACATTTGTTTTTCCATTGTTACCCCAAGTGGTCGACCAAGGTTTGTAAATCTAAGGCAGGTTATTTACTTTTTCTTTTTACTGCCTTTCTTGAATGTTGTTGCAGAACGTCTTTTCAGCACTTTAAAAGAGGTGAAGACTGATAAACCAAATAAATTGTCGACTCTGACCTTATCTGCCATCTTCTGTACTAAATGTGGGACGAAGAGGATGAATATGCATTCTTCATCGTTGATAGTTGATCATGAAGTAGAGAAACGGCTAAAGGAAGTAAGAGCATCTGCGACAGTTGAAGAGTGTATATGAGAAATCAAAGTTAGTCTATAATAGCAAAAGTGTCTGTCTTGTGTTGCATTAGATATTTGAAACATCCACTGTTCCAAAGTGTGCTTTATTGATTTATTATGATGAAAGGTACCTAATTAAATAGATTAGAATTCAATAAACGCATGTATTGATACGATTCTAGGCTAAGGCTTCAGAATGTTAGTGATGTATGTCTACGGTGGAAGAGCAAAAGTTTCTGTTTTGAAACTTTTGTATTAGATGTTTGAAACTGCCGCTGTTCCTGAATTGTTATTTGAAGACAAAAGTGTGCTTTATTGATTTATTGTGATGAAAAGTACCTATTTAAGTAGATTAGAATTCAATTAATGTATTCTACAGATGCCATCATAGGCTTGATTTCTTCGTTTGCTGTTGTGTATCAGCTGCTTTAATCATTTGAATCCAGTATCTCATATATTGTTTGAAGTCCAATATTAAATGCTTGACTATGATGAACTGTACCTGATTAAGTAGAATAGGATTCCATTAATAATAACTAAGGATATTGAAAGTGCATTTTTTAAGCCTCATTCTCATGCGTGTCTAGCTAAGCATATGTGTTTACACGCGTGCCAGGCAATATATTTGTGTCTAAACATATCTTGTTCCCACGTAGGCATAAACACCAAATGCCAATTTAATTAATACATGAAAATCGTTCTTTCCTTTTGTGAGAATTCGGATTCACAGGTGCTGCATATTTGCAGCAACTACTGCAAATACAGCGTTTGCAACATTTTAGAATCGCCGCTAGCTCAATAGTATACAATATTAGTATACTAGCGATTTGCATGAACTACTGCAAACGTTGCATTTGCAACGATTGCAACATTTCGTAACCGTCGTTATTGCAACAATATCAAACAACGCCCCATTACTCTTTTGCAGATTTAAAGAAAACATTGCTTTAAATCGTCGTATGATGAATCGTAAGTCGATAGACCGTTGTAGAGTGGTCTAATTTTGAATTGATCTAGGACTTCAGCAGAAAATTGAGCATTTTTGTGAACTTAACATGCACTTAAAGGGTTTGGGCATGTCTAGAAATTCCCTACCGATTTTTCTACCGATAGCGTGACGCCATCTACCGATTTTCCACCGAATTTTAGGCACGCCATACCGATTTTCGAAGCATGAGAAGTGGAAACACTAGTCAGCACGCCACAGTGTTTCCACTTCTACCGATTTATCCGTAGATCTACCGATTTTCGGACTTTTCTACCGAATAAATTTCAAGCCTACCGATTTTTGGCGATTTTTTGCCGATTTTTTTTTTTTTTTAATTGGACATAATAGGTGTGACTGCGAACAGCGCTATTTAGCGAAATCCCGGAGCCATAACTTAGCGCTTAGGGATTCCAGAATTTGAATATTGCAGGTAATGTTAAAGCAATTCCTTTAATAGGTATGAAATCGTGCTTATCTCAAACGTGCACCATTATTGACATATCTTTCAATCATCTAAAATTAAAGGCAAGTGGAGCAAATATCCTGATTATATCAACTACGACTGATTATAACTGATTATACAACTAATAAGTTAACAACTACAAGCAACATTTAGTAGTTTATAGCACTTAAAGACCCAAAACTTTTCTCTGGATATCCACTCAGGGAAAATACTGTTCATGATCATCCACCAAGTATCACTGAAGGTAAACATCACATTGAAACCCTGTACATGCAAGTTCACTCATTTTAAAATTAAGGCCTGTTTTATCTGAGACCTGATTAGTTTGGCACTGTTTCTCTTTTCTTCTCATCCGTTTCTTATAAAGAAGGTAAGGTTGCGCTAAAAAAACATGCTCAGACAGCTAAACATATAAGCAGGTTGACTGTAGCCAAGGAAAAACCAAGTTCTGTAACCAGCCTTTTTACAACTACCCCTGGAGATATCACTCTGCGCCAGACTCAAGCAAAGCTTGTAACTTTTCTTGCTGAAAATGACATTGCATTGTCAGTAGTTGATGATTTGGTTTCGCTTGTGAAAAGCCTGCCCCACAAAAATGTGATTGAAAAACTGAGACTTGACAAGCAGAAAGCTACGAATTTGGTGCGACAAGGTCTAGCACCTTATTTCAAGGACAAGCTAGCTGATACTTCGAAAGAAAAACCATTTTCGATCATAATCGACGAGACTACCGATATCGGGACAACGAAGCAATTGTGCTGGTTTTTTTTTTCAACAAAAAGCTTGAGATGGAATTTGACTTGCTGGACTTAATTGAGTACATGGCACAGCAGGCACATTTTTTTCTAAATTCAAGGAATGCTTGGATGGTCTTGTAAGACATGGAGCTCCTGTTCGCAATTTTAAAGGCTTCTGCAGCGACGCAACTAATTTGATGATCGGGCCCCACAACTCTATTGCAAGGCTTATAAAAGAAGCTTATCCATGGGTCTTCATAGTCAGGTGTGAACGTCATTTGATCCACCTCGTTGTATCATATACATGTAACAAAACTTCCCAAAACTTCTGAGGACTTGATTCGAAATATTCACAGCCACTTCAGTCATAGTGCGAAACGAGTGAATTCATTGAAAGCTTTCCAAGACTTCTTAGAAATTGCAAATCACAGGATATTGTCCCTTGGGCAAAGTAGATATTTATTTGTACATAGCTGCATCAGAAGGATTCTTGAGCAATGGGATGCTCTGACATTATACTTTACTGAGGCTGTGTTTGATGATCCTACCCATGGAAACGGTTTAGCTCTTGGTGGCTTGAAAAACCCCTTTCTGAGAATAATGATGATGTTCATGGACTATGTTTTGGGCATGTTGGCTGACTTCAATACTCCTTTCCAATCACAGCCCCCCCCCCCCTGTCCATAGTTTGAAATTAGAAACAAAAAGACTTGTTGCAACTCTCTCCAAGAACTTTTTTGAGGTAGAATATGTAAATGGTTTGAAGAATCCACTAGATGTTGATATAAATGATGACAATTATTATGCAGCTATCCAAAATATTTATTTTGGACTGAATGCCCAGCTCGCTATTTCAGAGCTTGTAGAGCGTGACCCTAAGGTGGACCACAATGAACTGATGAAGGCAAAATTCACAGCAAGAGAATTTTAGTAGGAAGCAGTTGCACAGATCAAAACCAGGTTCGTATTTGATGATGATTTGTATGAGATGTCCTATCTTATAGAGCCTTCAAATGCTGCTAAGCTCAATCTTTCTAGTCTCGCACCACTTCTACTTAAGTATTTTCCTCTTACATGTCCTAGAGCTGTCATTGACTAGGATTGGCGTGAACAAAGCTCTGTTGATGTTCCAAAGGATCTGTATCAGTCACCAGTAGAATATTGGAGATTCGTTTTGTCCATTGTTACCCCAAATGGTCGACCAAGGTTCGCATATCTCAGGCACGTTATTTACTTTTTCTTTTCATTGCCTTTCTCGAATGTTGTTACAGAACGTCTTTTCAGCACTTTAAAAGAGGTGAAGACTGATAAACGAAATAGATTGTCGACGCTGACTTTATCTGCCATCTTGCGTACCAAATGTGGGACGAAGAGGTTGAATATGCATTCTTCATCGCTGATAGTTGATCATGAACTAGAGAAACGGCTAAAGGAAGTAAGAGCATCTGCGACCGTTGAAGAGTGTATATGAGTGATCAAAGTTAGTCTATAATAGCAAAAGTTTCTGTTTTGTGTTGCATTAGATATTTGAAACTGCCACTGTTCCTGAATTGTTTTTGGAAGACCAAATGTACTTTATTGATTTATTGTGATGAAAAGTACCTAATTCAGTAGATTAGAATTCAATCAACGTATGTATTGATATGATCATAGGCTAAGGCTTCAAAATGTTAGTGATGTATGTCTACGGTGGAAGAGCAAAAGTTTCTGTTTTGATTTGCATTAGATATTTGAAACTGCCGCTGTTCCTGAATTGTTGTTTGAAGACCAAAGTGTGCTTTATTTATTTATTGTGATGAAAAGTACCTAATTAAGTAGATTAGAATTCAATCATCCTATTCTACCGATGTGATCCTAGGCTTGATTCCTTCGTTTGCAGTTGCGTATCAGTTGCTTTAATCATTTGAATCCTGTATCTGATTTGTTTATTTAGGTCCAATTTTAAGTGCTTTACTATGATGAACAGTACCTGATTAAGTAGAATAGGATTCCATCAATAATAACTGAGGATATTGAAAGAGCATTTTTTAAGCCCCGTTCTTTTGCGTGTCAAGCTAAGCATCTGTGTTTACGCGCGTCAGGCAATATATTCCTGTCAAAACATATCTTGTTCCCACGTAGGCATCAACACCAAATGCCAATTTAATTAATACATAAAAATCGTTCTTTCCTTATGTGAGCATTCGGATTCACAGGTGCTGCATATTTGTAGCAACTACTGCAAATACCGCGTTTGCAACATTTTAGAATCGCCGCTAGCTCAAGAGTATACCATATTAGTATACTAGCGATTTACAAGAACCACTGCAAACGCTGCATTTGCAACGACATTTGCATCGTTATTACAACGAGATCAAAAAATGCCCCATTACTCTTTTGCAGTTTTAAAGAAAACATTGTTTTAAATCGTCATATGATCAATCGTAAGTCAATAGTCTGTAGTCGAATGGTCTAATTCTGAATTGATATGGAACTTCAGCAGAAAATTGAGCAATTTTGCAAACTTAACATGCACTTAGAGGGTTTGGGCATGTCTAGAAATTCCCTACCGATTTTTCTACCGATAGCGTGACGTCATCTACCGATTTTCTACCGAATTTTAGGCATGCCATACCGATTTTCGAAGCATGCAAAGTGGAAACACTGCCACGCCATAAAAAAAAATTACGTTAATTTTCAGTTACCAGTTGCTTTTTCTCTGCCTTTAGTTCTGAAAATCAATCCCTGTTATTTGAGTAGAATTCTGAGCTAAAATTTTATGACTAAATCACTAATGGGACATCTATGGAATAGCCTAGATGTAGACCTACATTTAGAATTAATTTCATCCTGAATCCCAATATAGGCCTATAATTTGTTTGTATCAGAGAACTTCAACTATTCCCCCCTAATCTATATATATATATATATATATATATATATATATATATATATATATATATATATATATATATATATATATATATATATGGTAAAATTCTAGTTAATTGACTTCTTCTTATCTCAGAAAGGGTATAGGTTAGGAAAATGATACTTTCAGGGATGTGTCTACAGGCTAAAGTATGTCCCAGGAAGGTATTTTGAAGTACCTACCTCTACTTCTTTTCTCTCTAAAGGGTCCTGAAATTTTTGGGTGCCTTATTTTTTGGTTATCAGTTTCTTTTTCTCTGGCCTTAGACAACTCCTGTTGATTGAGCAGAACTTTAAGCCATAACACTGTTTTTTTCTGATTCTAGAAATAATCTTTTATGCCACCTCATAATAGGTTAAATATATGGCTTATATTATTTATTCTCCATGAATTTTTGTTTTATTTGATTTCATTGATGTCAGTTGCTTTCTGTTAAAATACATTTATTTTTTTACATCAAGCTTCTTCTTTTGTGAAAAAATTTCAACTGTTTTTCTTTTTACATGTTTTATAAAATGTAAAGGAATACCTGGCCCTTCATTTCACAGATTCAACTAAAAGTATTTGAGGCATCTTACATCAAAATTCATTTGACACATTTTAATGTTTTTTTTTAGATGACATAGGACACCATTAAAGTTTTGCATTTGCTTTGCTAAAAATTGTCTTAAAAAGTGCCAAGTTTAGAGAGTTATGTTAATATTTTTCTTGCTGATGAGTATAATTGTTTTTAAAATTCCTTCGGTTTAAAGCATTTTAGAGAGATTCTGAGCCAACCATGGGTATATTGTTGTCACAAATGATTTTTCTCAAATGGGCTTGTGGAAAACAAATAGAACATATAATTTCTCTTTTTTTATTATTTCAAGACTAGAATATCACAAAACTAAGCATTCATATTGCTGGATTGTACCTTAAGTAAATACAATCCCTGATGGAGTTTTGTTGATACCTGTTTAAAAATTTATTTGTCTTAATAAAATACATATTGTTTGTGGGACAGCAATGAGCAACTATGACTTGAGTTTTTTTTTTCAATATTTTCTTTTTCCAAATAATTTTTGTTCTCTGATGACATTTGTGTTCCTCCCTAAGTGGCTGGCACTCTAGGTTGAGAATCCTTTATCCAAAGGGCACAGGTTTAATTCCTGGAATTAGCAGTTTATTTGGTTTGGGACAAAGTTCAGTGATGTAACTCTGTAAGTTCAGCCAGAATTGGCCCAAACTTAACAGGTTACCTAGAGAAATCTGGGGTCAGTAAGCAGGAAAGGCATGCAAAAGTATAGGATGACTGGCCCCTAGCTTCCTATTGCACTTCCTGGCTAAAGGATCACCTGGTCCTTTACTGGGCTTCTGACTTAGCCATAGAAGCTTTCTTTTAAACCCATTAAACATAAGTACAAAGGAAGAAATGCCAGTAAGGTGGTCCTTCCTTTTCAATGAATTTTTGATGTACAGACAAGAGTGTAGGTCATAAGAGGAGGCTGGTGAATGTTTTGCAAGGTTTAAAAATTTAGGGCAATTGCTCAGGTTGGCAACTGAGCACAAAAGTAAAATTTTGTGAATGGTTTTTCTTTGTGAATGTTATATTTATGTCATGTCCAGAATTTTAAAGTTAATCTTCATTGTTTTGTTTTAATTTCCATGGCCCTAGGACTTTAGTGTATTAAAACCTACTTATGTCCATGCATTTTCTTTAAACAGAGAGGAGTTCTATGTTTCCTAGCTTCAATAAATTTATATGCAATTTTGAGACCAGGGTTACGAAGTAGGTCAAAACTTGCAAGTGGAACTATGATATGACTAATTAATTTGTAAGATATGTATATCAATTTAAAGATTTAAAAAATTATGTAGAAAACAAACAAGACAAATAAATAAAAGTATCCCTTTACAACCATTTAATTAAGTGTAACAAATGTAGATCATCCCTAAGATTGAAATGAACAAAGCTTCAATTATGAATCTGTTTTCTTTAAACAGACTGAAGGGGCAAACCTCCAAGCTATGACAAATTCAATCTCACTTTTGATCTCTTTCCTTTTCAATAGGAACTTTCTTTGGATTTTTTTCAACCAAGTAAAAACAGTAGGGACATGATCAGGTATAAGTGACCTTCCACTAAGCCTACATACCCAGGGGAAAATTGTGCAGCTACACTAATAATTGGCAATTTTTTTGTTGTTCATATGTTTGATTTACAAATAAAGTGAACATACTCCTTGATGCCTTTTTATGTTTTTTACAAACATAATAAGTGCTTCAAGTACAAGTTTTTGAGCTCTTGAAAATGACCAAAGTATACTCAAATAGTTTTTGGGTATAAAAAAGCTTAAAACATTGGTCTCAAACTTACTGTTTCATTGTTAATCCATTTTTTACATGTTGTATAATCTATCAGCACTGATTTTCCACAATTAAGTTGGATTAATAAATTTTACAATATTATGCTGTATTTCTTCTTCTTTGATGCCAAATTTTCAATTAAGGTACGTGTTTTTGGTCATTTTTGACAAAATAATGTATGTTTCTCACTGCCAAAATTTGTTAGGTTAAGTAAGGTCAAAAAGTGCTTAAACTTGAACTAGCAAAATAAGCAATTATTATATTTGTAAAGAACATACAAAAAGGCATCAAGTGGTATATTCACTTTATTTGTAAATCAAAATATGAACAACAAGAAATTCACCCCTAACATGCCTAATTTGCAAATATATAGCCCAAATTATATATTTCCAATGTTTTCTGCCACCTTTTACTTGTTTTTCCAGTTCTTGTTTTGCCACAGTTGCCTCAATTAACAGGTACTAGGGTTGAGGGATAGATTGGCAGAATCAATAGAAAATATCTAATTTCAGCTTCCATATTAGGAGGGTTGGGGCTAAAGTAGAGCAGGGCTGCATGTAGAAAGCTATAATTATTATGTAAATTACAAAGAACCATCTTTTTTTTAACAGGTTTTCTTCTATAGGTCTACAGGTCCTTCTCTTGCTTATACCACATCAAGCATTATATAACCAGAGAAGAATAAGTAGCAAAAAGCTATATATACATAAGCACATGTTATTTAACAATGACTTCTCTAGTGCTTAACTATGACCCCTTAGTAATATTAACAAGAAATGAGGGTAAAACTGGTGCAAACAGTCTTACTGGCTTTCATATAAAGTGAATATACCACACTTGATGCCTTTTTTTATGCTCTTTATAAATTTAATAATTGCTTCTACTGCAAATTCAGATTTAAGCACTTTTTCACCTCTTGACCTCTTCAAGATGACCTATAAATGGGGTCATTACGAATCTGAAATAGTTTAGAAACAAATTTGGGCTATATATTTGCACATCGGGGGGTGGGGGTAAAGCATAGCATATATTATATACATAAACTAACCATTGCTGTTTTTTTTTTTGATGTGTTTATGTACATCAAATTTTAATGAGAAGAGAAATCACCAGTGCAACAGCACACACATAAAAAAAAATTCCAGCAATGGTTAGTTTACATATTTAATATATGCTATACTTTACCCCACCCCCTGATGTGCAAATATATAGCCCAAATTTGTTTCTGAACTATTACAGATTTGTAATGATCCCATATATAGGTCATTTTTAAGAGGTCAAAAAGTGCTTAAATCTGAATTTGTGATAAAAGTGATTATTATATTTGTAAACAGCATTATAAAAGGCATCAAGTGGTATATTCACTCTATATGAAAGCCAGTAATACTGTTTGTACCAGTTTTACCCAAAGGTAAAACTGGTACAAACATATATAGGTAACAGAAAAAGTGAAATTTAGTGTAAATGACAATCAGGAACTGGATACTGGCTCAAGGTGGCCAAAAACAGGGCTATATAATTGGAGTTCAAAGAACGTGGTGATTTTTTAGTGAAAAAAAAAAAACAAGAGAATGGAACTGCAATTGTTCAAAGAACCAGTGATGGTAAACAATCTTATTTTGACCTTAAAATGCTTTTTAATAAAAAAATCATTGGTAAATTTCAAGCATTAATGTGATCTGCTGGGCATATCTAGAGAAGCTTGGTTGAATAGTTTGTTGGGGGTGAAGTCTTCAGGTCTTGCTTTAGGAAGCTTCTAATTAAATTCCTTTAATCCTTGGACAGTTGCTAGCCTATCCAAAGTCAGTGGTAAATTGTTTTGTAGAGATGGCGTAGCCTAGAGTGAGTAATAGGTCTAATTGTCCAGAAAAAAATATATAGTTCAAAGAAAGCTTAGTTCAATCCCACTTGACAGAAAGAAACACTGTGTTACTCTGGAAGCTGATTTAAAACATTCAATGATAATTACTTAAGCTAGCCTTGGCTAGATTCATTCCTGTAATTCATTGAAGTGCTTCAAAAAACTTTGCAGTTTATTGGTAGCCTATAACAACTTTTTAATAGGCCTATATTAATTTATAGATACATTTGAGCCCTCCTAGCAAAGTGTTTAGTAAGCTGCTCCAGGCTTAGAAACCTGTGCTTAGGAGTTTAAGGCCTGGTGTTGCTGTTATTTTGGGTGGGACAAGGGTCAATGGTGTGACTCTGTAAGCTTAGCCACATTACACCTAGCTATAATGAGTAGAACATGCAATCCAAACTACGGGGCTGCCAGTGGCAAAACAACCATACCGTATTCCTTATAAACATAAAGAATGGCTAATAAACAAAATACATGAACTCGAAAAGAATCGAATCATAAAACCGAGCATAAGTCCATATTCTGCCCCCGTTATTTTAGTGCCGAAGAAAAATCATGACCTTAGATTAGTAGTAGATTATAGAGCCTTAAATAAACAGGTAGTTAGTGACAAATTTCCTCTACCTGGAATAGACGAAATTCTAGATTCCATATCAAATAAAAATAAAATATTTACTTCCCTAGATTTGACACAAGGTTATCATCAAGTAAAAATAGCAGAGGGGGATGTTTTTAAAACAGCGTTTTCAACAACAGAATGTGGCTCTTATGAATACTTAAGAGTACCGTTTGGACTAAAAACCAGTTCAAGCGCATTGTGTAGACCCCTCCTTCATTTACTAAGGGGCCTAAATAACATAATTCATTTTGTTGATGACGTCATAGCTATGGACAAAGATACGTAAGACCATTTAGTAACCCTAGCGAAAGTATTTGAGAAATTCAGAGAAGGTAATTTAAAATGTAGACCAGAAAAAGCAAATCTTTCTCAAACCGAACTAAAATTTTTAGGAGTAGTAGTAACACAAGGACAAATTTCCCCATGACCCTGAAAAGATAAAATCTGTTAAAAATATAAAACCCCCACA
This sequence comes from Artemia franciscana, assembly GCF_032884065.1. Classification (NCBI taxonomy): domain Eukaryota; kingdom Metazoa; phylum Arthropoda; class Branchiopoda; order Anostraca; family Artemiidae; genus Artemia; species Artemia franciscana. The sequence goes on from NC_088868.1 coordinate 16,502,490, forward strand.
AACAATTAAACAATTACGAGGAATCTTAGAATTAATGAGTTATTTTCGAAAATTTATAAGAAATTACGCACAAGTAGCAAAACCTCTCACGGACCTCACTAGAGGGAACCCACAAAAAATTGCGTGGTCTAAATAGCTCAAAATTCATTAGATCATTTGAAAAAGGCTTTAACTTCAGAACCTCTCTTATCATTACCCGACTTCCAAACCGGACGATTCGTTGTTACAACGGATGCCTCAACCAAGGGGATTGGGGCGATTCTCTCCCAAATAATAAACGGGGAAGAAAAAGTTATAGCATATGTTTCTCGTACTCTTACACCCGGAGAAAGTAATTATTCTGCGACAAAACTTGAATTATTATCGATTATCTACCATTTAGAAAAATTTAAACATTACTTGGTAGGAAGAAAATTTAAACTACGTTCCGACCATAAAAGTCTTCAATACCTACAGACTTTCAAAAAGCCAACGGGAATACTCGCGAGATGGATTCTGAAAATCCAGGATTTAGATTATGAATTTGAACATCTTAAGGGAAAGCAAAACGCCCCATGTGTATCTAAGTAGATTTCCAGATAATACCCCAGTAGAAAATGAAAACGAAGAAGTCAACACAATAAAAGCAAAATATGTTCCAAAGAATAAGGGTTTAAAAATAAAATCGGTTGAGAATAATTTGGTTGAAAAAGAACAGAAAGACCGCCCACTTTCCTTAAATTCTATAAAAATATATCAAAAGAAAGACAATACTTGTGCCGCTTTAATAGAATATTTCTTATATGATAAAGAGCTACCTGATGAAATGAAATCTTTTAAAAAAGAAATTGATAATTATTATTATGATATAGATGAAAAAATACTATGTAGAGTAATGACTGACAGTAACAAAAATCAAACTTCCATTGTACCAGTTTTACCCCAAATTTTAGAAAAACCCGCTTTTGAATTTTTTCATTCTGAAGTGGGAGGTCACCTGGGAATAGATAAGACTTTCCATAGTTTAAAACAATATTTTTCGGTTACTTCAGCCTTAACGAAGTTAAAGAATTATGTTAATAATTGTGAAACATGTAATTTAAGAAAAAATCCTCAAGTCTACCCTAATCCAACGATAGGAAGAACGCCTACGGCCCGGTTTCCATTTGATATAGTTTCTTTTGATTTATATGGTACTAGCGGAGGATTACCCACGTCTAATGAAGGACACACCAGCGCACTGTCAGTAATCGATCACTTTTCCGGTTTCACATTTGCTAAACCATTAAAAAATCAAAGCGCTTATGCGACTTCGAAAGCTCTTGCTAAAATATTTCTTAATTTCGGTATTCCTAATACGGTATTAAGCGACAATGGCCCTAATTTCGTATCAAAAGTAACCAAGGATTTAATGTCTTTTCTTCAAATAAATAAATTGGTAACGACCCCCTATCACCCCCAGGCCAATGGAAAAATCGAGAACAGACACAAGCTATTCTCTAATATTTTAAGCATTTATACGAAAGAAAATCGCAGGGATTGGCACGAAACTTTACCTTATTTAACAAACGTCATTAATACAGCTTATTTTCAGGTTATACATGATAACCCATTTTATATATTATTCGGACGAGACTTTAGAATCCCGTATAATGAAATTATAGAGTCGAGACAATACTATAATGACTCTGGAGATTATAAGCAAGAATTTATCAATAGAATGAGAAAAACTTATAAACTTGTAAAACAAGAAATAGAAAAATCAAAAAGACAACAAGAGGCCAAAAATATTCTAAATGTTAAAGGTGAACTCGATTTTAAAGTAGAAGATTGCGTTTACTTAAAAAATGAAAACAAATCGGACGGCAAGAAGCTTTCTGACTGATACATAGGACCCCTTAGAATAATTAAGAAATATGATAATAATGTTACATTTAAACTATTAAAACAAAAAACAGTGAAAAATCTATAAAACGCATGTCAGTCGTATAAAAAGGGCAAAATTCACAGAAACATGGACCCCTCAACCTTCAACATCAGATACTTCGGAGGACGAAAATGAACCACCTCGCTCTAGACTAAGTGAGCTTAAACCTTTTAATTTTAAACAAGGATATTTTGAGAATGGTAGTGACGAAGAAAAATTTAATGAATTCCTAATGATGACAAATATGGTTACCCCCCAAAAAAGTACCCCCGTCACGCGGAGACGGAAGAAAAGTGACTCATCTTCAAGTGAGGAGTCAGAAGAATTGGACTATACGATTTTTCCACAAACGCAATTTTTCCCTGATAGAATTTCAACCCCTTACCCCCCGAAACGTTTCCCCGACGATTTGGAAAACCCTGTCACACCAAAAGACAGACCTTTTTCGTTACACGATGAATTAAATAAGGCTATACAGACCCCTGGTGACATAGAGTCTGAAAGGGTCAACCAGCCCCAAAAACAAACATTACGAGAAGCAATGGATCTTATTAATTACCCAATCAAGACTAGACAAAGTACATTTTATACTAATCCAGTTACTGATGAACACCAGTATCACGATATAACCGTTTCAAAAGCAAAACCAAAGGACTGGGTATCTTGGAAGGAAACCTTAATGCAATCAGTTCCCCACCCCCCGGAAGATATGGCTTTCAAGCAATGGAGGCACCCCAAGAAGACATTTGAATCCTCCCAAAGCTCCCTAGAATTCTTCAATTCTTCCGAGCCCAGAAATCAACAGGACGAATCAATTAGTAAACCCTCTACTTCGCGAGGAGAAGAAATCTACGAAGGAAAAGCAGGGTCAACACCTAAATCTCAAAATTCTTCTTCAAACGAACCAGGCAATAAATCCACAAGTACTAGTTCCTCAGATACGGACGGTGAATCAGACACATATAAGTTCAAGGACTCGGAAGGAATAAGACCACACAGTCCAACGGCCCATGCAAGAAAGGCACAACTAAAAGGTCAAACATTTCTTAAGAAACAATATAAAAAATTTGACTTAATATCGCTAGCCAAGCCAAAGAAAAAAACTCAGTCTACTGAAGAAATAGTAACAACGCGATCTGGCCGAGTTGTCAAAAAGCCAGATAAATTAGATTTTAATAAGCAATCTATCAGCCTGGGGTAAAAACAATCATTTTTTTGCTAATTGTTAATTGGTTTCGCTAAGAAACCACCCCGTAATAAAATATCCCTAAAGAAAATACTTTTCAGGAAGTCTGCCTAATCAAAAATTGACAAATTGGCCTGCTTCATCAAAAAGCGCTCAATATTGTAAGTAGGTCCCGAACTATTTTTTTTTTAAACAAGAATAATCAAAAAAGGTGCTACTATTTTGTTAACATAGTCTACTGCAATAATAATTCCTTAACGCAAAAGCCTATTAACACAACTATAACTAACACTTGCCCTACAGGAATCGCTGTCCTCTTATCTAACGTAAAAATTAAAATATTGTAAAACATAAAGGCTTATAGAGATAACCATCAAACAATAGTCAATTAAAACTCATTAGTAGCCTTAAACAAAAAAAAATTATTAATCTAAAAAAGGTAAAAACTAAAAGAACTAAAAAAGAAAAAAATAAATGACGACACTCAAAGAGAAAGCGACCAGGACAAAAGGAATGTTCGATTAGCAATCAACAAAGCACCGGGACACAGGGAGTATAAATGACGACCAGGACATAAGTAAAAAAAAAAACTAACAAAACTAAAAAGAAGGTAAAAACTACAAAAAAAAGAAAAAAAAACTAAAAACTAATAAAAAAACTAAAAAATCTAAAAATCTAAATAAACTAAAAAAGAAAAAAAAAGGAAAAAAATAAAGGAGAAAAACAAAACTAAAAAACGAATGTATATACAGACCGGGACACCGGGATACAAATGACGACCGGGACACAGGGAATATAAATGACGACCGGGACACAGGGACACAACTACAACGGGGACACCGGGGGAAACAGGGGGATATAAATGACGACCGGGACACCGGGACAGGGAATGGTCGATTAGCAATCACCATCAACAAAGCTCAAGGGCAATCATTAGAATCATGAGGTATAGATCTGAATACAGATTGTTTTCCCATGGACCATTATATGTTGCATGTTCAAGAGTCGGTAAACCTGACAATCTATTTATATGCAAAGACAATGGGACAGCAAAGAATGTTGTATATTCGCAAGTTTTACGTAGTTAAAACCATATATATATATATATATATATATATATATATATATATATATATATATATCTATATTCACAGGTGGGACATAGGGACACAACTACAATGGCGCGTAACGACTTACGCGCGCGGGGGGGCTTGGGGGGGGGGGGCGCGAAGCGCCCCCACCAACTAGGTGTTGGGGTGGCGCGAAGCGCCACCCCAACAGCTAGTATATATATATATATATATCATTGCTATAAGCTTAATAACTCTTGACGTCACTAATGGCATAGTAACTAACCTATGTGTGTCTTTTAATACAATTAAAATTTTGTTTACAAGTATAAAAATAAGTATCTCGCAAACCAAATAAGTATCTTTTAAATTGAACTCCTTTTTTATGTATATGCATAAAAATTCTTATTTTTTAAAAATAGTATATATATTTACGAAATCAATTTGAAGGTCAACCCACAATTTATCACCAAATCAGACGCAAATTTAAAACAAAATAAAGGGGTAAACACGGAAAAAATAAAAGCGCAAAAATTTTAATCTTGCCAAATTTTAGCTTCATCTTGCCATAAAAAATGCCAATTCTGTAATAAATATGCATCCTGAAAACTTAAAATATGAACGCTTAAATCCGTGCGTATGAACAATAAGACAAAAATTCGTACCTGGCAAAACAAAAAGACTCTGAAGGGCAAAATTGCTAGCCGTGACGTTCGAGAGTGAAAATCACGAATAGGCATTTTATCTAAGAGACTTGTAACACATAAAACGTACAATGTATACATTGTGTAATAAATAACCCTTGAGGAACGTCTGCTAATTACCTTACCTTAATTACCTTAATTTGCACTTCGGAGCAAATTAAGATCTGTAGATCTGTTGAATGCTCCTGAGTTGAGTCGGTGATGTCTCATAGCAGGTATGAGCAGGACGGAATGTCCCACTCATACTTCCAGTCTTTCGTGGCCCACTCTTTATCCAGTGCCTTCTTGAATGCTTCGGGGGTGGGGGCTGAGACAGTTGCTTCACACAGTTCATTCCAGGGGTTGACGACTCTGTTGGTGAAGAAACTTTTTCTGGCCCTGGTTCTGACTGACTGCTTGAACAGCTTCTTTGAGTGTCCTCTGGTGCACTGTGGGGGGCCTGGGTGGATGGGCAGGATCTTGGCATATGATGAGTTCAGCAATTTGCGGGTCATCATCATATCGCTACGGTTGCGCCTGTACACGAGGGTAGGGAGGTTGAGAGCCCGTAAACGATCTTGATAAGGTTTGTCTCCAAGGTTTGTGATGGCCTTGGTTGCTCTCCTCTGGACTCCCTCAATTAGCCTGACATCTCCTTTGTATGTTGGGAAGGCAGCGCACATGCCAAAATCCAAAACGGGTCTGACTAGTGCCTTGTAAAGTTTCAGGAAAACTAGTGGGGATCTGCTGGTAACTGTTCTTTTGATCAGACCTAAGTTTGTGTTGGCCTGGGACACGCTCTTGATGGTGTTGGCATGGAACTTGAGAAGGCTGTCAACGATGACCCCAAGGTCGCGTTCCTCTGTGCTGGTCTTGATGGGTGGATCGGAGTTGGAGGCATGTTCATGCATATGGTATTGGGCGCATGGGTTTGAGGATCCAAAGTGTAGCGTGCTGCACTTGCTTATATTGAACGATAAGAGCCATTTGTCTGCCCACAGCTGGATTTTCTGGACGTCTGTTTGCAGGGATTTTACATTCACTGCTCCAAATAGCTTTGAGTCGTCAGCATAGAGAGACAATTTGTTTTCCACCTCGCTGAATATATCATTGATGTAGATGTTGAACAGTGTAGGACCAAGAACAGTTCCCTGCGGTACTCCACTGATGACATCACAGGGCTCGGAAAAGACCTTTTCACCTCCAGCACCAAATAGCCTGACTCTCTGGGTTCGTCCTGACAGGAAGTTCATAAGCCAATTAACCAGGTTGGGGTGTAACTGGGCAGCAGTAAGCTTTTCTCTTAGCCTTTTGTGTGGGACTTTATCAAAGGCCTTAGCAAAGTCTAGTAAAACTAGGTCCACTGGCAATCCTTTGTCAAGCAAATCTGTAATGATGTCATATGTTTCCAGTAAATTTGTTTCAACTGACTTTCCTGGTTGAAACCCATGCTGATTAGGGGATAGGATATTGTTGACTTTCAGATGTTCCAGTATTGTATCATTGACCACTCTTTCAAGGATTTTTGCGACTACTGATGTGAGACTTATAGGTCTGTAGTTTTCTGCTTTAAGTCTGCTGCCTTTTTTGAATATTGGGGTCACAAAAGCAGTTTTCCAATCAGATGGGACAGATTTGGCATTAATAGACTTTTGGAATAGGTCAGACAGTGGTCCTGCGATGATGGTTGCCAGTTCCTTCAGCAGTCTTGGGTGTAAGTGATCTGGTCCAGCCGATTTATTCGTGTCAAGATTTTGAAGCCGTTTGAGGATGTTGGAGGGGTCGATGTTGACTTGCTCCATCGTTGTGGGGGCTTCATAGCCCGGGCAGTTTGGCAGGGGGCCTTCCGGTTCACAGGTGAAAACTGAAGCAAAGTGCCTATTTAGTTCGTTTGCTACATCAGTTATGTTGGTTACGGTAGTGCTACAGGGTTTCACCAGTCTGGAGATAGTTCGACGGGAGTGGTTCTTGCTAGAGACATAATTCCAGAATTTTTTAGGATTTGTCTTACTTTCTTTGGCAAGATTGGACTCCAGATTTTCGTAGAGTTTTCTGGTGAGGTTTCTCAGCTTGTTTCGTGCCTTGGTGAATTTTGTGTGTTGCTGCAGGTCTCCTGACTGCCTGAACTTTTTCCATGACCTCTTTTTCCTGTTTATTTCTCTTTTGATGTCTTTTGTCATGTAGGGGAGGGATCTAGGTTTTGGTTTGAAACTGGTCTTTGTGTGGGCATCCTGAGCTTTCAGTAAAACACCCTTGAATTTGGTCCATTGTTCGTCAACTGTGCCACTTAGTACATTCGGCCAGTCTGTAGTGGATAATTCATTTCGAATAGCAATGTAGTCGACAAACACTTTTTTGACTAGCTTGTTCTTAAGTACCTTCACTTTCAGCATGAGCTCTATAGTTAGGTGATCGCTTTTACCAAGGGGTGGTGAGTAATCAATACTTTGAACTAAGCTTTTGTCATTCAAGATAACCAGGTCAAGTATTGTTGGGCGCTGAAACAATCTGTATCTAGTTGGTTGGTCAACTATCTGGTGTAGGGACAATTCACTGAGGCAATTTAGGAAAGGCTGTTGCTTGTCTTGTTCGGTTGGAGTGGCACCATATCCAAAACCGTTTATCCAGTTTATAGATGGAAGATTGAAATCGCCGGTAATAAGCAGATGTCCTTTGAGGTTCGAATTTAGTGTGCATATTATTTCTGCTATTGCTTGTTCGGTTACAAATTGGGATGGGGCTGAGGGACTTCTGTAGATGCATCCGATTCTGACTGTCTCTGACACATGGCTCCCTGGCACACATAGATCAAAGCAAACTGCCTCAACAAAGGGGCAAAAGAGAGGAACATCAATTATCTTTGTATTGTATCCTGCTTTAGCGAGGGCTAGTGTTCCTCTTTTGCAACCCTGGGACGAGAGATTTGAGAGAACTTGGTAACCCGGGATTTTCACATGGGAATCGTGAAGTTTGTTACTACTGTTTTTAGGGCAGACTTCAGTCAGTAAGATCACATCGAACTTTTTTGAGTCAATTAGGGTTTTTAGTTCATCAATTTTGTTGGGCAACTGGTCAACATTAGTAACACATACACTAAAGTCAGAACTTACGGTTGCTGGTTCTGGTTGGCTTTTGTCCAGTATGGTTTGTCTGTTGTTATTTTCACCAGAGTCACTTTCTTCCTCAACAGAAACAAAGCTCAAGTCTTCTTCTTCTTCCTGGGAAGCCTCCGCAGTTACAAACGAGTCTGACGAATTGTCACTAATAGTGTCACTAAGGGTTACATCAACATTTTTATTTTTACCAGGAAAAGCAGAACTAATTACACTATACACTAATGGTGGGGTGAAAATTGGAATCACACCACCATTGCTTCCGGGTTTTTTTGGACGATTTTGTTGCCCCTGATAACCAGATCGAGTTCACCGTTGGAGACACGATCACGCAGTTCTGCCAATAGTAATTTTCTACTGTCCCTGTCAGCTTTAACTTTGTCGTGGCGGAACTGTACAGCGTCTTTGTTATTTCTTCTTTCGTAAGACGTGTTCACGATTTTCCTGGGCAATGAAGGGTTGTTAACCGTGAAGACAGTTGATACCGTGGTTTTGGGCGGATCTTGAGCAGACGCTGAAGAAGGTCGCTTATTCAGCCTCCTTACATTTGTGACAGTAACAAGCATGCCGTATTCTTTCTGTAGGAATTCCTCGATGAAGGCTTTATCGGCTGTGTTTTGCGCTTCAACTGACAGAGAAGGGTTGATTGGGACCCCGAATGCGATAAGATTGTTTTTGCGCCTTTGTCTTTCTCTGTCAGTTTGTAGCGCTTCGGCTACCTTCTTATCTATTTCACTGGCTAGTGTCTTTGAGATAGCTTGCAGGCCGTCGTCTAACTGCTTTTTTACTTCAGTCCGCATGTCATCCGTTGTGCAGAGTTTATCCATTTCTCTTTCAATGTCCCCAACTCGTTTTGTAAGACCAGACAGCATGTCTTCCATGTCGCTTTTGATATCCTCCTTGAGTTGCTTGGTTGAGTTTGCAACTATGGTACTGACAATGCTGGCAACGTCCTCCTTGCTTATGCCTCGCTTTTGGCGTGGGTCAAGTTCACATAGAGGACAGAGCCAGTGGAACTCGTTTCCCTCGCTAAGGTTATTGATAAGCTTGTATTTAGTCATTGGCATCTCGATACACTGAGTACACAACCACTTCGAACAATTGTCACAGTTCAAGGCGGTGGATTCTGGCGTAAGTGCTACCTTACAGGAGGCACAAATGTCCTCTCCGCTTTTCCGTGGCGAGATCATTTTACGTTTCGCTACACGGTACTGTTCTGCCATCTTCCGGAGGATTTCCGAGTTCGGTGAACAATAGGGATTTTCTCAAGTCCAAAATCACGGCTCGCGCCTAATTCAAAAATCAAAAGCAAACGTGGGTGCGCAAGATCCAGTGCGCATGCGCAGATGAGAGTGTCAAGTTTGTGGGCACGGATTCAGAACTTGGGGGACCTGTGGGAAGCGCGGATACTCAAATCACCTATCCCCAGCAGTTTAAGGATGGATATCCCGCCGGTACCAATACGGCTCTTCGTGTTTGTTATCGCTCTCTTCTGCACAGGTTTCCCCAAATGCAGAAAATAAACGATTCAACTTACGTAATCTGTGGCTTTATCAAAAAAAATAAATACTTCGCAAATGTATTGTGGCAACACTGTATAGGTAGATAAGGAAGAACGGGAAGATGCGCAATTCCCTGGAGAATTGAAAACAAAATGAATTGCCCAAAAGTCTAAATATATCAGTCACAGCACTGAGGTAAGTCCCTTAAATCAACACCTAGGGTAACACAAGACCAAGGAAAATGCAAAAAACAAAGAAAAACAGTTTTATCTCACAGTTTAATACATATATATCCAGGGTTCAAATTTATTCAGCCACATGGATTTGTTATTGTTGTCGATATCGATATGATTTTTACGACCCAGAAATGTACTTCAATTAAAACACCCAACAAGTGCCTTTCGCATAACAAGAGTGTAAAGAAATAATAACACTTGTAAAAAACCTGTAACGATTTTAAAAGAGTTTTAAATTATAACCAAAAGACCGCCTAGCGGATTTCAAAATCATGAAAAGTTACCACCCATCTTTTGAATTAACCAATTACAATGCAGGATCCCCGAAGGCATTTAAGGAAATAACCAATCACAGTGCTAGATCTCAGTGGTAGATATGTATTTATTTGAAACCCAATTATTTTGTGAAATAAATTTCTGTTCATCTATGTGATTATCGCAAGTTAGATAATTATGTCAAACAACTCAAGGAAAACTTATTTATCTAAATTAAAACATAATCTAGTTAACAATTAAAAAGGGTTAACTAGTTCAAAACACCGTTATATATGTAACGAATGTTTCCATTGAATGGCTACGGTGCGCTGAGTAGAAAAACACTCAATGCGCTGTTCCTTACGCCATATTGTGCCGTATTGTGCGCCGCAAAAAAAAATCTGAGAATCACAAAAAAGTACTTAATTTATTGTATTAAATAAATAATGCAATGTATAAAAACTCTCTTAAGGGTATAATGCGCCGTATAAAACAATTTTTCTTCTCTTGGTGTACTTGAATAAGAAAATAATTCCATATAGAAATAAAATAACTTAAATCCTTCTAACTTAAAGAAAATAACAATTTGAGATTGAAATCTCAAATTAGTCAGAAAACAAATCGGTACTAATACTTCAAAATTCAAAAAAGGGAAAAATTTTAAGAAAATGAATCTGACGGAAATCAGAAAGTGGGAAAATGCAAGAAATTGTCAAAGGCCAAAAGAAAAGCAAGAAAATCAGTCTTTAGATTTTACGTTTATGTCATATACTGCGCTAGCTCAAAAATATCTCGAAACAATGCCTTATTTGTACTATAACTGTAACGAAGAAAATTTGAAATGGCCAGATAGGAAGCAAAGACTTTTTAACCAATTCAAAATGTCAAACGCAGATATTGTATGCTTACAGGAAGTGGAAGCTGACTATTATTATAATACCTACTTATCTTATTTTCAATCTCAGGGGTATGATGGCGTCTTTAAACAAAAAACCCAAGGAAAGGTTGATGGATGTGCCACTTTTTTTAAGAAATGTAAATTTAGCCTAAAAGAAGATCATTCCTTAGAAATGCAAAAAAAAAGGAATAAATATCCTTAATCGAGATAACATTGGACTTATTTCTATTCGCACCCCATTTAAGAACCCTGATAAACAGATATGTATTGTAAACACGTATTTGTTATACAATCGTAAAAGAGAGGACATACGTTTAGCCCAGCTCCAAATACTTCTTGCAGAAATTAATCGCGTTGCTTGCAAAAATACTAACTACTTTCCAGTTATTCTTTGTGGTGATTTAAATTTAACCCCTTCAAGCAAATTATACTCCTTTTTAAGCCAAGGAGAGCTTAAGTATGAACATCTAGATATAATAAAACTAACTAACTACGGTTCAAAGAAAATAGGGAAGACCTTTCTTCCAAAGGAGTTATATATTTCTGATTCTTGTCTACAATTACAAGAACTAGAACAAAGAAATTGCATTGAAGAGACAATCTTTTCATCCGGTACATTAACGCATAAATTTGCCTTTAAAAGTGTTTATAATTCAGATAAATTTCCAAAAGCTCGTTTGAATTCAACTTATCACAACTTAATTGACTATATTCTCTACAGTAATATTGACGAAAAATTGAATAAATATGAAAACCAAGAACTAATACTATTAAAAAGGCTTCGTCTCCCAACAAATAAGGACTACTTAAAAATAGGACCATTGCCCAATAGTCAAAATGGATCAGACCACTATCACCTTGAAGCAAAATTTCGTTGGAATTGCGAAAAAAATAATAAAATACTTTGTTAGAAACTTTTAAATAAAAGACTCTATAGAAATAAAATAACTTAAATTCTTTTAACCTAAAAAAATTAATATAATACTATTTCTAGATAACCCACAAGTTAATCCCACAATAACAGGTAAATATAGACCATATCCTGCTTGAATAAAAAAACTAACAAAATGCATATAAGGAAAACGGTCAGTAACCCAAATCTCAAAAACAATGACACAGAATATAAACTCCTAGACCGCATAAAACCAGGTTCTCATGAGGACTACTATAGTTTACCTAATTTATACAGATTTAATTATGAATTCAACGAAGCAACTTGGAACAGCTTGATCATAGATGCAGTAAAAAATCTAGATTATAAATTTTTGAGAATGCCAATCATTATTAAAAGCTATTTAATTAGGGATGTAATGAATGTAATATTAGATTGTCAATTTTCACAAGAAGTAATCAGGGAGGGTTATGAGTATATAAGAAAATTTTCATCAATAACTTTTAAAGCAATACTTGATAAAGTCACCAAGAGGAATTACCCCCTAATAGAAGAACTAAATAGCGAAAGTCTAGATATTATGTGTGATGTAGATGGTTTCACAATTATCTGGCCTCTACATCTTATATTAATACTAGCAGAAAAAGACTTCAAATTGTCAATTAAATCAAATTTAATTCTTTCAGTTTACGACAAATATATCAGTAATAATTCAGAAAATGAAATTTTAGAAGGATGTCCCATTTTACATAAAGAAGATTACGATGCACTAAAGAAAATAACTGTACATTTATACAGAAGTAAACAAAACTTATGGTCAGAGGTTTTTCCGGAAACAGACGTCATCGTATCTGAAACTATGGTAGAATGTGTCAATCCTTCATATGGTTATAATTTATTAAAATATAAAATAATTCGCACTACAACTAATCAATCAAGTTTAAAAGGACTATGTAGGGACAAAATACGGCCGATTATGCAAAAATTAAACATAAACCATACATTAGAAAGTTTTAAAATACCAAAATGTCTTTTAGATTATCTTATGTATATTAATGTCAAAAACAGCGACAATATAATAGAAATGAATTTTAGAACCAATGATTCTTTAAAATCAGAATTGAATAAAATTAAGGAAAAATGACCTATCTTTAATATTAAAAATAAAAAATCTATAGAAAAACTTATACTTCAATTTATAGCGAAAAAAAGTAACATAATTCTTTGGAGAATAGAAAACTAATTTACTTCATGCCAGTTTGTGTTATACACTAATGCTATTAACACCTAATCTTGGTGGAAGTGGTGGAGAAACAAAAAAAATATATTAAGGTGGTACAGCTCCAAAAAAGTTTAAACCCTCCCCCCCCAAAAAAAAAATTCTTATTTATACTAATCGCTGAAATAACTTTTCTAGAAATAATGAAGTTGATAACAATATTGATGACCCTGTGTATCCATTCCAACACACAAGATATAATAAAACATGGAGTGATTTTCAAACATGAAAACTCACTTCTAACCAGTAACAACGCGTGGAAAATATTTATGAAACTAGACCCTAAACCATTTGAAACTTTATTCCAACAAGTAATAAGCTAGAGAAAAATACCTATGACTTAAAGGAATCAATTTTTCAATTCCTAAAATCGGACAAGGGACTACAAGCAAGCAAAAGTACCCATAAGGAAAAAAAGAGTCGCCAACCCCCTACTTACCCAAAACTCAAGACAAAGAAATTAATTGAAGATTTCGATGTAAAAATGGCAGAAATTGATAAAGCCATAGGACTTGGGAAAGCCATAGAAAAGAGGAGAAAAAGATCAATAAGCGAAAACCAAAACCCAGATACAAACGATATAGAAAACCCAAGCATAAACAAACCAATTAAAACCAAATTAAGAGAAAGAAAATTTTATGATGGACAATATGCACTTTTGAATGAGTTACCCACGGTATGGAATTTCTTTAAAGAATTGTGGAATAGACCAAAGTCATCTAATACGATCGACAAGCAACCAATAAAAAAGGAAATAAATTTATCTGAATTAAAACCAACTATGGTCCAAACCGAACCCAGTGCAAATATTACACAAGAAATCGTTCCAACTGAGGTCCAAACCGATGTGATTGAGTCGAGCCTTGTAACACGAAATAAAAAATACCGGAGACAATAAGGGGTATAGAAGACATAGAGGTATCGTCTAATACCACGAACAGTAAAACTAAACCAAAATATAAATTTAAATGTCAGTACTTCTGCAGGATAATAAATGTTACAACAGAAACTACAAAAAACAACGAAACCTCCCGCCTTCCAAATATTACAAACGATAATAATATAGAGACGACCACTAAGAAGTAGCAGAAACCTCAAAATGTACATCTAAAAAATATGAAACTACTATCTTCTGGGAATCCAATACCCAGAATGAAGAAATTACATCAGAAACCGAATATACCACAGGAACAGAAATTGGAAAAACATTCCCCACAACTATAACCACGATTATTAACCCGCAACCAATGGAATTAGACCCCTCAATAACAGATATTACTACGGAAAATATCTCTAACATATTAATACCAGATAACACCAATAAAATCTTGATAACGGTGAGACAACCATACAGGTCTACCAGTTGGCTATGGACTTCTACGAAAAAAGGAAGAGTACAAGTTAGATGGCAAATCCCTTTTGTCGACACCGACTATGGTAGAACACAATGTATGGATGGAGACAAAAAATGCCAAGATGAAAATTACTGGAGAGAATGTTGGACAATAGATGGTAAAAAAAAACTTGCGCACGACTGGCCATACCAGCTGACGAACCAGCAAAGAATGAACTAGAACCCCTCCCAGAATTAACTATAGAAAATGCTTATAAAATGCCCACTCACCAAGCCTTCCTAACATTGTACAGACAAAGGTTGGAAGTATTGTTTGAACTTTTTAAGACGGAAATACAGAAACTTAAACAAAGTACGACACGAATATTTGAAGTATTTTTCCGTAAAACTAAATATAAAAGATCAACTAGTCTAATACCAATAATTGGGGAACTTGCTTCTCGTTTATTCGGTTTGTCTACTGAAGAAGATTTAAATATAGTAAGAGATAATGTTAAAAGATTAAATACTGCCATGAATACGACGCTACATGTACAAAAAATACAAGCGAGTATAGCCAACTATCAAAAAGAAAAAATTGAAACCATATCAAAAAAAATCTCAAGAACAGTCAACACAATGAATTATTTAAAAAATGAGGTTGACCGAGTAATTTCTGATTCTAGTTTAGCAACAGTTTCACTGGACATTATTATAATGTCATTATTGAATTTAGCCACAGATGTCAGTAAATTTGAGTGTGTTATTTGAATTAACAGTAAGATCCCTTTCTTACGACTTAGTAGACCACTCAGACCTAAAGACCATCCTAAACGAAATAAAAACACACTTAACGTTTGGCCTCCATTTACCAGTAGAACCAGAAACTGCTAATCTATTCTTATATTATACTAAACTAAAAGTACGTATAACCGAAATTAATGAACAACTATTTGCAGTACTAACAATCCCACTAATTAATCAACAGTCCATATATGATCTATACAAAATATCCACTTTTCCCATTAATATTAAAGAAACCAATTCCTTCATGAGCATTATGCCTGAAGCAAATCTTCAGTAATTTACGAAATGACTTATGGCTTTTTACAGTACCTAAAAAGACAGTAGGAACTCTATCCTGCTACAACAATACAGAAAAGATTGACCCCAGTTATCGAACTGAAATACTATTACAGGACGTTGGAACAATAACAATAAAACAAGGTTGTCGACTCGTGACAAAGGAAACAACTGTACAAACACCTTTGATCACAACTAGCACAAATGTTATGAGCCCAAAAATAATAAATTTCCAAGGAATAAACTTGTCTTATACAATACCGAACATGAACAACGAAGAATCAAAAATATCAATATGGCCCAAGATAGATAAAATTAAGGTTACTATGCAGTTAGCAAAAATATAAGAGGCATTAGACCTACAAATACCGTTGTTCACGACCAAAGACCAAAGATTAAAGTACGTGGAAAGTCAATATGGATTATTCTCACCAAATTCGTGGTACAATATCATAATCACCATATTTATGGTATTTCTTATATCTCTAACAATAAGAGCGCTACTCACAGTAAACTATGGAAAGCTCTTGAGACGAAAAAAGATAAAAAACGATGCAATTGATGCACAGGAAATGCATCAATTGAACCCCACAGCTCCTGATGATATTTAAGCCATAATGATGGGAGGATATAACAGTACAGGAAAATCGAGGTCTTTCCCGTATATTCATATATCCCGTCCCTACCTTAATAAATATTGTTGGTGTATTACAGCTAAAAGGCTAAGATACAATTTAATTGTATTTCTTTTTGGCACAATTACATCAAAAATGTAAATATTTGGCAGAAAAATTTTATGTAAAATCTGGACCTCTGACAAGTATAAGTCACTTGTTCCTTGTTAATATAAACAAGAGAATGGAGATTGTCTCTTGTAATTTTCGATATTGTGTTCCTAAGACAAAATATTCCTAATACATGACAATGGAAAGGCTATGACGCTATAAAATGACGTTACTTTTCTACGAAAGTCTTGCGTTGGGAGTATAAAGAATTAGAAATATACGAAAATAAAACCTCCAAATTAATCATGTGCTTAATCGTCGCTTCTAAACAGTGTTACTTGTTTAATCATATAATCATATACTTATCATATACTTAATCATCCTTGAAGCAAGTGCAATTAAAAGTCACAATAATTAATGTTAATAACAATATTCTTTACCATAGAATATACCATGTTTAATAACCATATGATTCTGCCTGGAAATTTTTTTATTACAGAATTTGGCATACTCTTGACATTGGCCGACGATACGTCATCGTCAAAAACTGAAAAACACCTATCATGATTTATCAACCGCCGAAGAATGCCAGAAGACACCACTGATTCAACTAGACAGCTATCACCCAAGTGACACCTCAAATAGCACCATCTATTGTACTACAATCATTTTCATCTTTCTGACTGAACACCGTAGACTAGAGAAGACGTAACATCCAGCCAGCGGGTACAACCACAGCATACCCACAAAGACACCATAGATGATAACCTAATTCAATATGGAAACCCAATATCAGCAACGTCACAGACCTAGATGAAGATTTAGAACAGAACATTCTAAGTCCTAATTTTATAAACTTTGGAATCAACTACAAAGTAAGGTTTTAAATACTACCTCAGTCGAATGAATTAAAGACAATAAGAATAACGCTTAAAATGCAGAAGAGAGAGGGAACGGGAACGGAAGAACCGTAGTACCGGCGGTACTTTTGTACTTAAACTGCTGGGGATAGCTGTTCCAAGTCTGCACTTCCCATTTTGTAAAAGCGTAATAACAAGACAAACTTTACAATTGCTAAATTTTTAAGCAACAAAAACACTTAAGGGTGATAGATTAGAAATTGACATTATATTAGTTAAATCAGTAAGTAGGGCAAGGACACGAAAATTGTGATTGGTGTGAAAATAATATTCCAAAATAATAAGTGATGAACAGTTAAAAGTGCCAAATAGTGAATTAATAGTTTAAATTAAATAAAAGTACCAGTGGTGATTTTTTATATAATGTTGTATATTTTACACTTTATTGTTAGAATACCTGGGATCAATTGAAAACTAAATACAATACAAAAAATTCAAATAAAAGACAAACAATTGGAATCAGGTATTCACGTGTAAACCTTATTCATGTCAAGTGATGTATTAATGTAATTCAAATGTAAGGTGTAGGTTCAATACAAGGTGTAGGAATATATATATTTTCTTTAAATAATCATTTTTGAGGTGAAAGAATTAAAATAAAAATATTTTTGACAATAAGAAATTTAAAAAAAGAGGGTAAAATGTAAGGAAAGGGAATGTTCTGATTGACGAGGGCGTCAATCTACAGCGGAATAGGGGATATATGATATATGGACCAGCAGCCCCCATCCCCCTTACAGAACTCAAAACCAAATCCCTCATTCGTTCACTTTAGAAAGTTTTAAAATAAGAATCTTACATCTAAAGATTTTAAAGTGTAAATTCATCATCTCATAGGATTTGTGCTTTTTGTCACAAGTCTTACAGCAAGCAAAAAATGATACCTTTTAAACTATCAAAATTGGATTCAAAAATGTAACTTTTGATTAAAGCCAATTAGAAACCAGATTTCTATTTCTGGTCTGGTCAACAAACTAGAGGTGAAAACCCTCGTTGTAATAAATCTTTTGCAAGGAGGTTAGCCCATATGTTGTATAATTAAAAGAAGAGTTGTATTGCAACATTTCTGAGGTCAGTCTACCCAGTGCTTAATTTAGAAATCCGTGTTGATTCTGGATATATTAAATAAAAAAAACTAGTTTTTTTAACTGAAAGTAAGGAGCGACATTAAAACTTAAAACGAACAGAAATTACTCCGTATATGAAATGGGTTGTCCCCTCCGCAGTCCCTCGCTCTTTACGCTAAAGTTTTTAATTGTTTTAAAAAGTAGAATTGTGGCAAAGAGTCAAACTTTAGCGTAAAGAGCGAGGGACTGCGGAGGGGACAACCCATTTCATATACGGAGTAATTTCTGTTCGTTTTAAGTTTTAATGTCGCTCCTTACTTTCAGTTAAAAAAACTAGTTTTTTTTATTTAATTTCTGAACGTTTTTGAATTAATGCATGTTTGATTTTGGCTCTCCGCACATAAATTATTGAAATGAAATTAGTATATTAATTTTTTTTTGGCTAAAACGTCTGTACACTTCCCAATAACCATTACTATATGTAAACACTGGTCAAAGTTTGTAACTTGCAGCCCCTCCCCCAGGAATTGTGGGGGAGTAAGTCATTCCCAAAGACATAGTTATTATGGTTTTCGACTATGCGGAACAAAATGGCTATCTTAAAATTTTAATCTGTTGACTTTTGGAAAAAAATTAGCGTGGGAGGGGGCCTATTTGCCCTCCAATTTTTTTATCACTGAAAAGGGCACTAGAACTTTTCATTTCCGTAAGAATGAGCCCTCTTGCGACACTCTAAGACCACCTGGTCGATATGATGACCCCTGGGGAAAAGAAAAAAACAACAACAAACAAACAAATAAACACACACCCGTGATTTGTCTTCTGGCAAAAAATATGAAATTCCACATTTTTTTAGATAGGAGCTTGAAATTTTTGCTATAGAGTTCTCTGATATGCCGAATGCGATAGTGTGATTTTCGTTAAGATTCTATGACTTTTAGGGGATGTTTCCCCCTTTTTTCCAAAATAGGGCAAATTTTCTCAGGCGCGTAACTTTTGATGACAAAGACTAAATTAATTGGAACTTATATATTTAGAATCAGCGTGAAAATTCGATTCTTTTGATGTATCTTTTAGCATCAAAATTCCGTTTTTTAGAGTTCCGTTTACTATTGAGCCGGGTTGCCCCTTAGTACAGTTCTTTACCACGAACTGTTTGAAAAGAAAATAATTCGGTATTTCGGGGCTTCTGACATTATTAATCCTTTGCGGAAGTTAGGCTCAAAATTGAAAAATGATTATATTTTTTCTCTGGGCCCCTTCCACCTCTTAGTTCGTTTATTTTCCCGTTAGTTTTCACCTGTTTTCGCTTTATAGTTGTGTTATCTCTTAGCAGTTCTTTCGTTAGTTGAGTTATGGTTGTGGTATATATGTTTTATCGCTCGTATAGTTGTGTTATTTTCAAATTATACTCCATAATAGAGAGGCTCCGAACACCCAGCATTGTATATTAAGCTCTGAATTTGACGTTTTTTCTAACGTGACCAGATTCGTCCTGCGCCCTTTTCATTGAATTTTTTTCCCCCATGGCATATTTCTCCAAGGAAAGATCCTCCCATATAGCCCCCTCCCTCAAGCCTACCCCCAAAACCAAAAAAATCCCCCTGAAAACGTCTGTACACTTCCCAATAACCATTATTATATGTAAAAACTGGTTGAAGTTTGTGACTTGCAGCCCCTCCCCTAGGAACTGTGGGGGAGTAAGTCACCCCCAAATACATAGTTATTATGATTTTCGACTATGCTGAACAAAATGGCTATCTCAAAATTTTGATCCGTTGACTTTGGGAAAAAAATGAGCGTGGGAGGGGGCCTAGATGCCCTCCAATTTTTTTGGTCCCTTAAAAAGGGCACTAGAACTTTTCATTTCCGTTAGAATGAGCCCTCTTGCGACATTCTAGGACCACTTGGTCGATACGATGACCCCTGGGGAAAAAAAAAAAAAACAAAAAAAAAACAAACAAATAAACACGCACCCGTGATTTGTCTTCTGGCAAAAAATGCAAAATTCCACATTTTTGTAGATAGGAGCTTGAAACTTCTACAGTAGGGTTCTCTGATACGCTGAATCTGATGGTGTCATTTTTGTTAAGATCCTACCACTTTTAGGGGGTGTTTCCCCCTATTTTCCTAAATAAGGCAAATTTTCCCAGGCTCGTAACTTTTGATGGGTAAGACTAAACTTGATGAAACTTATATATTTAAAATCAGCATTAAAATGCAATTCTTTTGATGTAGCTATTGATATCAAAATTCAATTTTTTAGAGTTTTGGTTACTATTGAGCCGGATCGCTCCTTACTACAGTTCGTTACCACGAACTGTTTGATAAGGTAGACCAAAAGCTAGGAGTGTATTCATTCAGTACTCTGTCTTTAATGCGCATTATACTGCTATCTCACATTGAAGTCATTTTACCTGAAGTTGTATATTAAGTAAGAAAATAAAATTATTGTCAATAATTGTGTTTGTCTTTGAGTCAAGGTACCAGGTACATTTCCTATCGTCTATTGGATCGTTCCCAAGGGAATCTGCCCATCTCGGCAGACCTGAACATCATGATAATGATTTTGTCTCCATGGTTATAGAAATTTGATAATTGAGACCTCACAGTCTATTAACTACTAAGCTCCCATGTTCTAATTAACATAACTTTATAAGAAACCCCCCCCCCCGTAACACAAGTTTATTGGGGGTAAAGTCTTCAGGCCTTGCTCTAGGAAGCTACATATTAAATTTTTGTAATCCTTGGACAGTTGCTAGCCTATCCAAAGTCAGTGATAAATTGTTTTGTAGAGATGGCTTAGCCTAGAGTGAGTAATAGGCCTAATTGTCCAGAAAAAAAATGTATATAGTTCAAAGAAAGCTTAGTTCAATCCCACTTGACAGAAAAAAACACTGTGTTACTCTGGAAGCTGTTTTAAAACATTCAATGATAATTACTTAAGCTAGCCTTGGCTAGATTGAATCCTTTAATTCATTGAAGTGTTTCAAAAGACTTTGCAGTTTATCAGTAGCCTATAACAACTTTTTAATATTCATTTATAGATACATTTGAGCCCTCCTAGCAAAGTTTTTAGTAGGCTACTCCAGGCTTAAAAACTTGAGATTAGGAGTTTCACGCCTGGTGTTGCTGTTATTTTGGTTGGGATAAGGGTCAATGGTGTGACTCTGTTAGCTTAGGTACAGTACACCTAGCTATAATGGTTAGCCTACCTAGAGAAATTTAGAGGAAAAACTTAAGAAGAATCAAATGGTTTTAGCCCCAGCCATATATTTCACTCCCAGCTAAAGACTTATCAGGAAATCACTTGCTTTGCAATGCTGACCGTTGGTCAGCATACAATTTTATATTTTTTAAGTAGGCCTAAATAAATGAAACATTTAAGTTGTAGTGGAGGAACTTCTTGCTACATTAGAAAAAAGAGTCAAAACTGGTATGTAATTACGCAAAATAATGCAAAACTTAAACGCTCATGTATTGCTATCAAAATAGGAATTGAGAAGAATTGTATACATCAATGCATAACAAAAAATCTAAGCTATGCATCAATATGGTTATTAGGTACTTGTGTGTTATTCAGAACACACTCAATAAGTAAATTTAGGTTCTTTTGTGAAGCAAACTATGATGCAGTTACATTTAAATTAAATATTTTATATATAGAGGTGGTTAAGTTAGGTAATTGATATAATGCACCCCCCTTCCCCTAATGTGCAAATATATAGCCCATTTATGTATTTAGATTATGACATTTCACCTTTTTCTTTATCAAATAAATATAATACAGAATTTGTAGACCAGACAGAGAAGTTGAACAAATAGGAAGAAAAATAAATGTGGTTTCATTCCCTTCACTGCCTGTGTCAATAGAAAAGCCAGGGATTACTGTTTTCATTCCCTGGAAATTAGTCTTATACCTGGTTCCAAAAGTGAGATTGAATTTGTCAAAGCTTGGAGGTTTATTCCTCCTGTCTGTTTAAAGAAAACAGATACATAATTGAAGTTTTGTACATTTCTATCTTACACTTCATGGGCATCAATGGTATTTCTTCCTTTATTAAACTGTCTTGTTTCTTTTCTGCAGGAATGTTTTTGTCTCAATTTTAGAAAGATACAAATTTTTATTTACAAATTACTTATACTAGAAGCACATTTTCAAGACTTTGACCTACCTTAGGATCCCTTGTTCCAAAGGCATGATTGAGTTTCTTGAAGCTAGAAATTTCTTTAGTGGCAAATTCAGTGGTAAATATTTAGTTCACCCTTTTTGCAACTTAATAGTGGTAAAATAGGTAAGATTGTCAATTTTTAATAACTGCAATATATTTTACCCATTGCTAATTGTAGTAGAAAGGAAAGCCACTGGTAAGGACCCCCAAAGAATTATTTCAGATTATTTTAAAAAGGCTTTACTGCGCATAAAGCAGGCATAACTGGAGAAGAGGCTTGTCAGGAATTAATGACTTTAAAAGCTACACATATACATAAAAATGCACATTTTTTATGCAGAAAGGCAGCAAGTTATTTATTACTAATCAGCTACAGCAGGTATATCTATTGCTTTACTTAAGCATCAATAAAGATAAAATGCATGCTAGAAACTGAATGCTCTTTGGAAACTTTCTTTAGACACACTAATTGTGAGATGGATATCAACAAAATTCCGACAGGGTTTGTATTTACTTAAGATTTACAAACAAGAATATTGAATGCTCAATTTTGTGATATCCTAATCTCTAAACAATAAATAAGATTTCTTACATTTCCTAATAGTTTTCCACCAGCTCATTTCAGCAACATCATTTGTGACGACAATATACCCTTTGGTGGTTTAGCCTCTCTACAACATGCTTGTGTGGCCTGGCCTCTTCAAAATGAAGGACAACTGCTAGTAGGCTAAGTTAGTTCTGCTTGAACTTTGCTATATGAGTTAAGGTATCACCGAGATGGATTATGTTTTTGCCACATGTTTAGCTGGATTATGAAGCCCATCTCTAAGTTGAACAAAAGATGAATTTTATTCATCTTTTGTTGGTTTCACAAGGATTTTAGTTGAACTAGAATCCTTGTGAAAACAGTCCCTAAGAAAATTTTATAAGATATTAAAAACTTCAGGGTGGAAAATGAGTTATTAAGGAGGGGGAAGCTACCCTCATTTATGAATCATTTAAGAATTTACTGTAGCTACTATCCCCTGACAAATCTTGGAAACACGAACTTTAGATGTCAAGTATAATAAAACAAAGATGTTATTATCTTTGACATTGCAAGTTACTCAGAATTACAATTGAAACCAGCAAATTTAGCATTTATGTTTGCACTAATTTGTTGTAAATTCAGAAAAGCAAGTTAATGTTTACATCATCAGAAATTTGTGATTTTGCAACAAGCCAACAACTGCGTCCATAACTAAAACGATAAGATGCATATCAATGCATTTCTGAGGAATAAAATGTATGATGGGAGAATTTTCTGCATGAAAAATTCTCCCAAAGAGGAAATTCTAGCTAGGAAAAGTTATATGATTTGATTTCCCCTCCACAATACTCTGCTCTTTATACTACAGTTTGACCTTTTGTCCTAATTCTTTAAGAGCAACTCTTGAAACACAAGGGCCATTTAAATAAAATCAGAAACTTTTCAGTCCTAAAAAAACTGTTTCTATGTAATATAAAGAAATTGCAAATTATTGGCTTTGTGTTAAACTAATGTTACCAGATAGTACACAAGAAATTGGGCAACATCATTCTTTTCCAACTTGGGTTTTGCAAAAAATAATATGTATTTTTCAAGAAAATCCTGACATCATGGGAAAAATGGGAACCATTTTTGGAATTAACATATCAAATAGCATGAAATTTAGCAACATCCTTTATGGAATTTTCAAAACTGTAATTTTGGAGGCCAATTTTATCTATGAGTAAATTTATTAATGCCAAACCTGAAAAAATTAATTTCACAAAACTAGAAGTTTATTCTATAAAGACAGTGATAGGTGATGTAGCCTATATGACTATTTCTGCTATTTAACCAACATTCTTTCTTGAGAAAAAGAAAATAATTAAATGAAAACCATAAAATAGCCTAAAGTCAAAAACATAGTCAAATAAAGAATATTTCTGCTATTTAGCCAGCAAAACAAAATTAACAACAAAATTAATCAGCAAAACAAAATATGTATGGTAAACTTTTTCTTCAAATATGCACATCAAAATAAAGACTCACAATGCTTGTATACAAGATGACATCTTTGTATAAGATGATGAAATAACTTTGTAGCAAAACAAAATAATGTATTTTTAAATAAAATCAGAATCCTTTTTTCTCAGTCCTAAAAAATTGTTTCTATGTAATATAAAAAAAAAATACAAATTATTAGTCAACATAATACTTGTCTCCACTCCAACATTCATTTATAATATACCCCACAATAGAGAAAATGGGGTAGCTAAGTAGTAATGCTATTTGGCAGTAGCTGCTAAAATGTCAGCAGCTTTTGGAATTCTGTTTAATTGTGCTATTGGTAGCTTTGGAACTTTGTCCATACCTGAATATACAAGATTGTGTCTAGAAAAAGAATAACTTGCAAGGTTAAATTGAATATTATATTACAACTTACCACTATCAATTCTTCATTTTCATCTGATCCTACATCAGTATCCATTATTTCATCAATAAGCAACTGTAGAACTAAATAACATTGTGCCATTTCTGATGTACCACTGGCAGAGTTCATTGTATGAAGATTTGAAAAAAACTGTAAAATTGTAAAATCTAAAATTGTTTCTAGCTGAGACACTCCATTGAATTTTTGAAGTTATTCAATATCCTAGGATTTTGTAAGATGTCTGTTTTAATAATAGTGAGTGTTTAGAAGAGTATCAAGTATTTGAGATGAAAGGAATACATACAAAATCTATACATTCAGTTATTTTTGTTTTCTACCTATTAAAAGACAACAGTTTTTGAACAGCCATCAGAAGAGAGAAATTTCACTTCACAGAAAAATCCTAAATCAGTCATTGAATTTTTATGCACCCATCTCTATGCTATATTTTTCATGAATTTTGGAATATTTGATGGAGGCTGTAAAATTTTGTTCCTTTATTGGGCTCTGAATAAATCATTTTTATCTTCAACTGTGGTCTCAAAGAAACCCTAGATTTAATTAGAAGCAAATACTGTAAACTGAGAACTGTGTTGTGACTACTCTGCTTTATAGAGCTGAATATATCAAAAATATGTCATCCACTTTACTCTAAATTAAATCCTACCTGCAAGTTTCTGTTTATTTCTCTTGTTAAGTTTAGGTCATGGGCCTCAGTATGAGCCTGATTTAGTTATTAAACAAGTTTCTGAAAATCATATTGCCCTAACAACAATATGTTCCAAGTTCACAAATTAATGCCCAGGAAAACATTTTTATTTTCATGAAAAATTGGCATTTTTTATATGCTTATACCTTTGATTGGATACAAGTTTAACCTATTCATAAGCAAATACTATAAAATTCTGCAAACAAATAAAAAAAAAAAAAAATTCATAAAATGAAGACATGAAACCCTTACAATTTTCTATGAATAAGCTGAAATCAGTCAAGTATAAAATAAAAGAAAATCCAGGACAAAACCAAAGTCTTTCTGCTATGCTAATTCACAAAACTGTAAATGGGAAGAGGAAGGAAATATATTTTGAAAAACCTTGGGAGGGGGGTTCCTTGAAGGATGTACCAAAATATATATATTTCAATGAAAATTCCCAAAGCATTTTGCCAAATCTAGGGGAATTCCCTCTCATTTGATGCAGATCCATTACTAAAAAATCATTTAGTAAGCTCAATTACTTATCAAGATAGTGAAAAGGCCATCATTTGGAAATTTTAACTAGCCTAGTCTAAAATTCTAACCTTAATAGTTCAACTGAATGTCAGAAAGTGATAGGCCTGCTCCAAAGAGTTTCAATAATCAACTCTACTGTATGCTATCTCATACACTAATGCACTGAAATTAATATAGAAACAGGATATTTAAACCCAATCTAGGTTAATGCCCACAGATTTATTGCAAAATTAATACCTTTCCATAATGAATTTGGCATTAAGTTATTTAAGCAACATTCTGCTTTTCTTTTAGTGAACAACATAGGTCAATTTTATACAGTGAGTCAAATTTAAGATAGGTCTATAGGTTACCCTAGCTTAATCAATCAGAACACAATACAGAAAAAACAATTGTGGTAAAATTCTAGTTTAGCTGCATTTTGCTATCTTGGCAAGAGGTTACATTATTCAAACTATACCCAACCCAAAGAAGTTTAAACATGCAACTAGAATATCCTATTCATACACCCCTAGAGTGTATCTAAATTTTTTGATTTCAACATCAGTTCCAAAATATTCTAAGAATATCCTCTACTGGTCAGTGGCTTTAGTTAAAATATTTACAGAGACTTATGCACAGGAAGTTATTCCAAATTCAGACTAAATGAGTCTAACTTTGTCGTAATGTTTTTTTCTTTCTGAATAAGACCTTAGTTAGTTCAAAAGCCGGTCCTGGTGAATGTAAAATTTAAGTAACTTCTCTAGTTACTTGATTTTTCGCCTGGAACACGCTCACGGTCTGCAATTATAGTAGTAATTTTCTTCTTCTTTTAAATCCAATTCCAGTTGCAAAAATTGTAGGGAGCAAAAAATTTTTTTTAATGAAATAGCGTTTGTATAATTTAAAACTGACGTCGCTTGCCAAAATTAGAAGGAAAGTGTTTCAATCTTTACAGGAAGCAAAGATAGCATAAAGAAAGAACAATCTTCTTTTTCTGTCGTTTTCTCTTTCTTTTTGTTTTTGAGCGAAAGAAATAGAGATGGAAAAAAGTGCCACTTCTTACGTAATTTTGCAATCAGATTCCGCCATTACACCAAATTAGGCCGCATTATTTTCCCAATTGCCCAGAAATAATGTAGCAAACAAACCTGAGGATTTAAAATCCGATTTAATAGCGTTGAGTAAAGTAAAATATTAAAATTTGACATAAGTACTACATGATTGATGAGCAGTAACACTGAAGCAGTAACACTGAAGCAGTAACACAGAATTGAGCTGAAGCAGTTGAGTAGAATCATGGGAAAAATTTTGGCAGCGATGCTTATGAGCGATATCCCCGGGTAATTCTTGCATTCAGATTTATCCCCTTTGTTGCACAGGGGAATGATAGTTGAAACTTTCCAATCATGTGGAAAAATCTCCTGTGCCCAAATTTTCTTGAGCAGTTTTTCTAGGTTCAGTATAAGAAGCCTGGGGCTTGCCTAGTACATTTCTGCTGGTATGGCGTCAATTCCCGGCGCTTTATCATTCTTCAGCTTTTCATTGCTGCCAGAATTTCCTAATCGTCAGGGCGCTCTATTTAACTCCTACGTATGGGTCAATGAGCATTGATGAAGGAAGTGGGGGAGGTTGGATCACTAGAAGATTTGGACCAGGTGACGAAGGGTCCACTTGGGATTTAGGGGTTTCTGGAAAAGACACTTCCAACGGTCAACAACTTCGCCACGACTTGTTAGGATGTTACCGTATTCGTCTCTTACAGAGGCCATGTTCTTCGACCTCTTCCCAGTTGACTCTTTGAGCAGCTAGTAGAGTTTCCTAGTATCAGACAGACTAGCTGCTTTTCGCATCTCCACCGCCATATTCTCCCAGTACTTCCTTCTGTATTTTCTTCCCGACTCGTGGCATAGCTTGCGTAGCTGTTCGAATTCATCTGAGCGGCGTAATGGTAACAGACCTTTCTTTGTTACAAATCGGATGGTATCTTCAGACATCCACCGTCTACGCTTTCGCTTCACTCTTCAAAGAATTTCGAAAAGAGGACCGAAGAATTTCGGTCCTTAAGACGAGTAACGTCAAATCTTTTTGGAGGTTCTTTCCGGTTACGAGCCACTAGCCTGATCTTGATCTTCACAGACATTGTGACTAAGGTGTGATCTGACCCGCACTTGGGACCTGTGTCTTTTCCCTTGTATTTTCCCGTAATGCATCTGATAGAAATTTTCAGATGGCCATTTGTTGTCATAGAAACTTCGAAAAAGGCTCGTTTGGTTAGAAATTTGAAGGGCTGGTGCCCTTTTTTAACAGCCGAAAGCGATTGGAAGGCAACTGACCCCCCTTTTTGCTCGCCCATCAATTTCCAAAACACCTCTAACCAAAGTTTTGGGATAGCATTTTGTTCAGTGTAGTTGAAAGGTCTGGAAATTATGTTTTTGACAACCCCCATACCTTCTCAAGACCAAAACATAATTTGCACTTTACTGAAAAAAATGGCTGTGGAATTTTAGTCTATTATACATATACAAATATATATTCCTTATATTTTCAATAGATTTTAACTTATTAAAGTTACAAAATCAAAACTTTTTAAACGACTTTTATTTATTCAAATCATACAATAAATAACCGAGTCAATCTCAAAACGATCAAATATTGACATGAGTATGGTTTGCAACCCCATGCTTTCTCAAGATCAGAATATAATTTGTCCTTTACTGAAAACAATATATATATAAAATGTTTCCCCTTTGTTTTTACTTGTTTAAAATGTTTTTAATATATATATGAAAGGGGAAGTCCTCCCCCTTGCTCTCCAATTACAGCGCGAGTATCTGGTACCCATTTTAAAAGTAACAAGAAATTGAAGAGATTGGAGGGCAAGCAGTCCTTCTATCAAGCCTATTTATTTTACAGATGCATCCAGTCAACATTTTGAAACAGCCATTTTGTTCAGCATATTAGAACGGTCCAGCAACTATGTCTATAGGATTATTAAGCATGTCAACCCCCACACAATTATGCAATTGGCCTATTATGCTTTAGAGCTAAATGTTTCTTTAAAAATAAATCAAAATGAACTGTGTTAAAAGGTTGCCAATAGGACACCTCAGCAATATATCGAGAACGACTGGGATTATTAAGTTGAAACTTTGGGGGTTACTTCCATTACTACTTCTGCTCTTATAGAATAAGTTGATAAAAAGAGTGTAGGTGTATCCAGGTTGTCAAAGAGGCATAGATAAAATCTTTTAAGAATTATATTATGTATTATTTTTCAGGTCAAATTCAGAAGCTATAAAATTAAATTCAAAAATACAGTTTGAGTTAGGATGAAAAATGGGTTGAAAAGTTTCTCCAACATATAAATAGCAACCCATACTATAGATCTTTACAGAAGAAAACTGAGAAGATATGCAATAGTTTTTTCTATGAAAAAGGCTACGTCAATAAAAGCGAGCAGAAATCAATTTTAAAAACAATTCACAAGACTACTTTTTCAAAGAAAAGTAAAGAGCTGTTTTAAGCCAAGAATGAGCAAAAATAAAGTCAACTAATCTTTCAAGCGTAAAACTACCACTAATTATTAGCAATGATTCAATGAAACAGTAAATTATTACAATAATTTACATAAATATTATGAAGAGTAAATATTACAATAAGTAGCCGAATCAAACTTAAAAAAGCAAAATTAATATGAGTAGTTTTGATAGCACCTATACCATTTTAAGACCAGAACACAATTTGAGCTTTACTGAAAACAAAATACGTTTGAAATGTTTTCAGCTTTCTTACTTTCATAAATAAGAATCATCAAAACCTTAACAAAAAATGTTAACAAAGAGAAAATAAACAATGAAACATTGAAGCATTTTGATTTTTAACATAGGAAACGCTATAGCGTTCGTAATGCTATAGCGCTGCCTCTCAGAAAGGTTTTTGGACAAAGCCCTTTTAAAAACGGAAACTTTGGAGGAACTACCTGGCTAGCATAAGAGAAATAAGTTTCAAATCTTGGCAAAATTTAAACCTTGTACATGTGAAGGATAACAGTGGAAAAATCTGCGAAGTATTTGTGGTCATGTCTTTGGATCATGAGACTTTTGAAGCACCTAGAGTCTAACGAAAAATTCCGCTGGATCCAAGCCTAAGGATTTTCTATCGAAAACTTCCAACGTTCAAGGGGAAATAAAGAGGAATAGTGAAAACACTGATCTCCAAGCACTGGAATATTTCAAAATTCCTGAATGCTGCAGACCGACAAGATGGCAAGAGTCTGTAATCTTATAAAAGGTGAACTTATGCTATGTGAATAAAATGCTAGGATATTTTTTTCCCAAACACGTCCCTTTAAAAGCTATCTCAGGTCCCTACTACCAAAGGCTGCCACACACAAAAAAATTCAACCTGCACCCATGTAGCCTATTGCTTTTAGGCTATAAACAAGAGCTTAGCCTACTAAATTATTCTTGTTTTTTTTAGTGATTTTGAGAAAAAACTTTTCAGAAGTATTATCTATGCAAAAAGATGGAAAATACAAGTCTGGAGTAAATGCTAATTACAACAATAACTTAGGCTACTTGGTAAATTTATACATAGTCACAGGATATCAACCATTAAGCTATTATAATATATATGTATATATGTATATATATATATATATATATGTATATATATATATATATATATATATATATATATATATATATATATATATATATATATATATATATATATATATTCACAGGTGGGACACAGGGACACAACTACAAGGGCATGTAACTAATATGGCGCATAACAACTTACGCACGCGGGGGCTTGGGGGTGGTGCAAGACACCACCCAAACAGCTAGTATCCTATATAATTCTGTTATTAGCTGACAATATGGCTAATTGAAGCTGAAATTATATAGAGATGAGATCTAATAGCCAAATGGTTGGCAAATTTAAAGTCTCCTATATATATATATATATATATATATATATATTTATTTCTATCAACTTAGCCATCTAGTTGGCTTAAAAAAAAACTTGGTAAAATTCTAGTTAATTGACTTCTTGCTATCTTGGAAAGGGTTTAGGTTAGGAAAATGAAACTTTCAGGGATGAATCTACAGACTAAAGTATGTCCTGGGAAGGTATTTTGAAGTAACTACCTCCACTCCTTCTTCCTCTTGAGGGCCCTGACCTTTGATGACCTTTAAAAATATATGTGTTATAAAAGTGAAACCTTGTAATATAGATCTTCTGCTTAATTTGAAGTAGGCTAAAACAAATTGTTTTCAGCTTCACAACTTTGCTCAATTCTGTTTTACAAGGTTTTAAAGATATGCAAATACATTTCCTAAATTTTGAAAAAAAAACATTGATATGGCTCAAAATTCTACTCAAATAACAGGAATTGCATTTTCAGAACTAAAGGCAGAGAAAAAGCAACTAGTAACTAAAAATTAAGGTAAAATGTTGTTTTGTCAAAAATTTCAATAGGCAATAGACCTGTCATGTTGGCAAAATTTCAGGTCCCTCTAGAGGGAGAAGGAGTAGAGGTGGGTACTTTAAAAATACCTTCCCAGGACATACTTTAGCCTTTAGACCCATCCCTGAAATTTTATTTTCCTAACCTAAACCCTTTCTGAGATAGCAAGAAGTCAATTAACTAGAATTTTACCTAAAATAGCAAACTAGTGTGCTATTATTAAAGTTTCTAAGCCAAATACACAGTAGAATTAGCTTACTATTTTGCTATTAAAGTTGCAGCTACATACATATATTTAGATTGGCCAACCAGTTGGCTAATAGATCTGACCTATATATACAGTTTAGCCTGAATTAGCCAGCTAAGATACAAAACTATTATCCATTTGAGCAAAATTATGTAAAATTAAAACCCTCACATCTTCTAACCAGAAAGGAATTGGGAAAAATTGTATGTATCAGATAAAAGCTAAGCTAAACTTCAATATGGTTATTATTAAAATTGTTTAAGCAAACACATGAAATTCTTAGTTTATTGACTTATCTACAAGGACCTCTTTTTGGAAATGTCAATTATCCTATTTTTATGTATGTATTGTTTTAGTGATTCAGTTTTATTCACATATTAACAGAAAGCTGATTTTCTTCTGATTCTGATAATGTTACTTTTATTGCTTGATATTTATTCTATAAGTGACAAATATTATCTTTGAGTATTGACATTCATCAATGATGTATGTCAATACTCAAAGACTCCAAGATAATCAGGTATAGATAAGTCTTGCTGTCATCCACTTGTGTTAGTAGTTTTTTGCTGTATGAACAGCCTTTTTCACTTATGCTGTTTGGTTGGTGACTGTCCAGGCTCAAGTTTGAGTATTTGACTTGCATTAAAATGGGGGCAATTGTTGGTTGTGATTCACCCATGCTGGAAAAAATGAGATTTCAGCTTGTTAATAGCTTGCTGTCACATGGTGTTGGTTTGGTAATCCACCTTGAAAAATTGACATATGAAGTCAACAGGAATATTTTCCATATTTATATTCCATATTTATTTATTTAAATGCCAAAAAAAAACTACAAAATATGGCATTCCTGCCAGGAAAGCACAAAATGAGTGCTTGGCTAGAGCAGGAAAATAACTAATGTTAATTAAACAACAAACAAAATAAACCAACTGAACACAAAAAAAAGAAAGAAGAAAAAAAAGGAAAGGAAAAAATAACCTAAGTTATAACTTTACATAAAAACGAGAGGACATTATGGAAACAGGTAACTAAAAATAAAGGAAAAAACAGGTGGGGGGTCTAAATGAAGAGAACACTTAGCGATTTTCTTGTAATGACCTTTTGCTGCTTGCTTGAACAAAGTAAGATTATTTAAATTCCAGATATCACATGGTAGTAGATTCCAAATATTTGGTACAAGAGATCTACTTAAAAAAGAAGCTCTTTTCGTTGAGGGCACTTCTTGGATGATGTCACAAGAATGTTGGGTCTCATAAAAAAGCTGATCTTGACTTATTGTGAACATGTTTTGGTAAGCTGACAGTAGGAGACTTTTGAAATATTCAAAGCATAAAGTTGTAATCTGGAAATGTCAAGTCTTAGACACATCAAATATCCTAGCACTTTTGAATTGAAGGTTGATGTTATCTGTATGTTGAACCAAAGATACAATCTGAATTGCTTTAATTCGTATGATTCGAACTCTTTTGTAACAAGAAATAAAATTACTTGCCCATGTAGAAGACCCATAAGACAGAGGAGGATAAAAATAGAATGATAAATAATTTTTAGTATTTTCTTAGGAAATGGAATTTAAGGTGATGGATGACTCCAAGGGATATTCAAAGTTTGTTACCAACTAACTTTGCATGTTCTTTCCATGAAACATTCTCATCAACTATAAAACCCAGATATCTACAAGTTTTGACTCTTTCTATGGTATTATTACCTACTTTTAATTTCAGATCTGTTTCACTTGATGTTATTGTAGAAAATATAATATAATTTGTCTTACTATAATTAAATGTTAAAGAATTCAAATCTGCCCATGACCCAAATTCATTAAGAGCTTTTGCCATTTTTTTTTAAACAAAGAAGGTAGACTTTCAGATGCAACAAACAAAAGTGTGTCATCTGCAAATAGTATTATATTAGCTTCAGTTAAATAATATTTTATTTGGTCAACATAAATTAGAAAAATGAGGGGTCCCTAAATTGACCCTTGCAGGTCTCCTCACAATATAAAATGACTCTCAGATTTTATGTTTGAATTATGCAGGACTTGCATCCTATTTCTTAAATACAAATCAAACCATTTTAAAGCTATGTTATCTACCCCAATTGATTTAAGCTTATACAGCGACTTATCATGATCAATAGTACTGAATGCCTTTTTAATATCTAAAAATAATGCTGCAGGAATTGGGCCTTTATCAAATGCATCGTTTACCCAATCAACTAACTTTAGGATGGCAAGATCCACTGAAAGCTTTTCCAAAAAATGAACTGCAAAGTATATACTGCTCTTGAAATGATGTAGTCTGTGTCTATATGCCTGAAAGGGTAGTTCAGTATTTTACTTGCAATCATCACCCCCTTCTTTTTGTTTGGGGCAAACTTTGCACAGGTCTTGCATTGGCTTTCTAATCTTTCATTGTCTTGTGTGATAACTGGCCAGAATGTAGACATCCTGGTCCCCTCTTTGGTCTTCCCTTCTCTGAGATGAGAAGTATGTAGTTAGTATACTTTGTCTGCCCACAGGTATCTTGGGATGGCTATTTGCTTCCCTTTTATGACAGATCTGTTGAGTTTGGGCCAATTCTTGATGGTAATTCCAGAATTATCCAACTTTTAGTCAAGGTCTTTTTATTGTTTGACTGCCCACTTGTAAAGTTTGGATCAGGGAGTTCATTACTTTGTCTTTTGTTGTTTCAAGATGTATGTGGTTTAGGCTTTGGCTTTTTATGACTAAGTTTTGGAGGACAATTGGGCCAGAACTTCCATGTCTACCTGACTCCATGTCTATATCTGCAAGGTGCATGCAAGATAGGGCATCTGCCACAGAGATAGTCTATACAGGTCTGTACCTCAGCTTTATATTATATGGTTTAACAGCTAACATCTGTCACTGTAGCCTTGAATGTGATTTTAGTATAGACTCCTCTAAGATAACTCAATAGGTTTCTGGTATGTGTAAATACCAATCTTTCTCCTGAATAGATACTGGTGGAATCTTTTGCAAGCAAATGATATTTTAAACTTTTCTTTCTTCAATTGTCAGTAATGCTACTCTGCTTTGCTTGGGAAAAAATGCGCCATTGCTCTGACTGTCATCAGTTGTGCACCCAGACTGTGCTAAGAAGCATCTATAATCACCTCAATATCCTTGGCTTCTGGATTGAAGAATGAGAGGTTTTGATTGACGAAATTCTGATTAACTCCTTTTGCCTCTTTGTTACTGGGATTCCAATCAAATTTGTGCTGTTTGGACAGTTGTCCAATTGGCTGCCCAATTTGATGTAGCTAGGCTGGGGATGTGTCTGGAAATGTAGTTGTATGTTTTTAATAATATATGTAGTTCTTCTAGGCTTCATGGTGCAGACATGTTTTCTAATGTCTTTGTTTTCTTTTGATCAGGGATTGTGCTGCCTGTTGTCGATCTGTGTCTAGAGTAGGCTATGGAAGTAGCATTGAAGACATATTTTTCTCTATTGAAATGTGTTCCATTGTCTCTTGCAGCTTGGAATACTGCCCTCAGTATTGCATCATGTTCAGCACCATTGTGACCATTGTCTGCTATGCTATCAATGATCAACCTGAGCTCTAGTTCTGCAAGAGTCTCTTCCATCCAGTGCTGAAATTAGTCCAAAAGTGTATTGCTTCCATTTGTACTGTACAACACCATGCATGATGTTGAATGTTTTCAACTTAGAGGAGGGTTTGCCCAGCACCATCAACGTTACCAACATTGGGTATTCTTGATGAATACCAATCTTGATGAATTTCTAGGCACCTTTGCACTTTGCTGGTAATTTGTCAAATTAGGGTATAGTGTAATGTGGTCTCTGAATTGCTCTGTTTTAATGATAATCCAAACAGACCCTAAGTGACCCATCTGCCTTTGTTGTCAGGACCACGTAATTTACCCACTGTGTTGGCTTGGTAAGACTGCTTTGGTGGCTATACAGTAGGTATTGCATCACACTTTGAGATAAATATTACAGGTTCCAGGTAATATTCCTCTGTCCTCAAACACCTGACTTAATTCATTTAAGCAAAGTTGGATTCCTGGCCTGAAAGGGGCTGGATTATTAACACTGAGGACAAACTTCAATA
The DNA here is from genome assembly GCF_032884065.1 of Artemia franciscana. Taxonomy (NCBI): domain Eukaryota; kingdom Metazoa; phylum Arthropoda; class Branchiopoda; order Anostraca; family Artemiidae; genus Artemia; species Artemia franciscana. Next base: position 16,538,276 of record NC_088868.1, read on the forward strand.
GAAACGGTCATTTGCAGGACTGGTAACTGGTACCTGCAGATAGGGGCTCCGTTTGTATATACTACATAAAAGCTATGAGCCTGAGGGATTGGTTCTTTTACCAAACTTTTGGGTTGACTGTCTCAAGTAGCTTTAGCTGTCCTCCACTGTATTAGCAGTCAGAAATAGTGCTGGCTTTCCAAACTTTGCTTAAACTTCCAAACTTAATAAAGTATTTAGATGACAAAATGTTGGTCTTGGCACCAGTGTCAATCTTGAATACAAGTTCACTATCCTGCTCAGCCAGTCTTATGTGTGTACAAGGATCTTCTACCTTTTCTTCACTGTAGATGGATTCAGTCATGAATTGCATATCTTCTTCTGCCTTGCTTCTTGTTTTAAGCTTGTGTAATGCCTTGCTCTTGCATGTTTAGGCAAAATAGTTCATTTTAATAATAATAATAATAATAATTTATTTTTAACCCACATCATAACAAGTTATGGCAGTTGTGGAGTAACAAAAAGAAAAAAAAAATGAAATACACTACAAATAGAAAAAACATTACGCTACAATGAGATTAACCGAACAGACGGACCAAAGGATGATGAGGCGATAAACGATAAAAAGCTGATTCCGACAACCTGCCATACATGAGGGCCAACTTTGCACTTATATCAGGGACATCAAACTTACGAATTATCTTCCTATTGCTATACCAAGGGGGGAGATAAAGTAAACATTTACAATATCTGAAATAAAAAATCCGAATCTGATTAACATCTTTTTTCTTTAGAAGGGGATAAAGACCAAAAAGATAAAGGACAGAATGATCACAAAATTTAGCATATAGTCTAATGAGTGCACGTCTATTATACTTCCCTCAATTAGCAACTATCTTAGAATAGCCCATTTGAATTTTCTTTTGAACATGACGAACAGTGCACTGACGTAGGCAAGAAATTGAATTCGTAACAGTAATACCCAACCACCGAAAGGCGGAAACAAAGGGTATTGAAAAACCTCGACAAGCTAAGGGAGCATTAGAGGAAGTCGGACCATTAAAAACTAGAAATTCACATTTCTCAACATTAAGAGAAAGACCAATATTAGAAAATAGACGTGAAACTTTTGAGACCCATAAACGAAAGACCTTGCTTATTTTTACACAAAAGTAAAAGGTCATCTGCATAAGCAAGATAAGAAACATCTGAGAGTCCAATAAAATAATTTGATCTAATTTCATCTAAAATACCAGAAATGCACATTTTGAATATACTAGGTGATAAAACCCCTCCCTGCTTGACACCTCGACATAAACAGACAAACGGAGATCCAGATTTATTAATTCGGAGGAAAGAATTCTCATACCGAGAACGAAGAAGAAAAATGACTGAAAGATTTACACCATTATTAAAAAGGGAAAAAAAAGCTTGACTGTGAACTACATTGTCAAAAGCTTTAGAAAGGTCCAAAGTACACATATAAAGTGGCGACCCCTCAGCCATGCTATTCATAAGGGCGGAAGAAAGAACACGGTGTGCATGTTGACAACCAATACCAGCTTGAAACCCAAATTGATTCGATCCGAAGTTTATATTTTCATTTAAATGAGGAATTAAAATATATTCAAGGATTTTACTCAAGTTACACGTAGTGGTTATAGGGCGATAAGATGAACATTGAGAAGGGAGTTTTCCCCGCTTTAGAATTGAGGTGACATTTCCACAAAGAAATCTATCCGGAACCAGAGAAGATGTTAACACATTTGGAACAACAACTGCAACAACAACCCTTTGGATTTATATTATTTACACTAATACCATCAATATCAATGGATGAAGACTTCAGTTGCTTAATTGCATTTTCAACAGCAGTTATTGACACTGGAATAATATGGCCCTGATGAAGCGAAGGCGGTAGAATTTTAGAAAGTAACCGAGAATAATGTGACTGCACAAAAAAATTTATTTTGGAAAAAATTCTCGAATAGTAAACATACCAAGTTGAACTAGAAATCGAATCACTATTATAAAGATCACTTTTATCCAGCCTCTCAGAATTGATCAATTTAGACCAATCCTTTTTAGAGGCTGGAAATTCCATACCCTTATAACGAATAGATTTAAGGTACTTTTTATAATCATTCTTTGTTTTCTGCTTTATATCCGCAACAGACCCCGTAATAGGTCTACCACAATCAACCCAAATTCGAAGCCAAAATTTTGCCTTATTTTTAAAATTATTTAATTCAGGATCGGCAGCCCATATAGATTTCCGCGTTTTTATACGAATACGTTCCTGGGGAACCGCAATTTTTTCAGCTTGCTTTCATACATCTAATTATATCATGATAATATCCATCAAGATCACGCTTACTACCCTTTACTTGCAAATGGAGTAGATGATAAGGCACATGAATACAATTAAGCAGCGTAGACAAAGACAATATATATAAAGCAATATCGGCTCTTTTCCAATTACTACATTTAAACCATTTAGAATTCCCAATAGGGGCAACATTGCAAAGGTTACGTTTCAGTTTAGTAGTAAATGAAAGCGATAGATGGTCAATGTCATCAGACTCAATATCAACATGAATAATCGAGCATTTTAGCTGTGACGAACTGATTATATGATCAGTATTAGAAACACTACCAGATTGATGGATATAGGAGTATGATAAATCTTTCTTCAGAATCACGTAAGGGGGCATGCACTCCAATATTTCTCGGGATCGATAACTTTGTTCATCCAAATCCGTGTTAAAGTCACCAAGAACTATAAAATCAAGTTTATTTTCCTTGACACGATTCATCACGGACTTTAAAGACTTGCATGTAATAGCAAATTTATTTATTGACTCCACTGTATTATTTTTATATGGAAGATAAACATTAGCAAACACAGTACTATTTACTCTAACAGCAAGAATGTGCTTATCCGAATAAAAAAGGGATGGGTTCGAAAGATCAATACATTTTTTAAAAATACAGGCCAGGCCTCCAGAAGGGCGGCCACGCATGGTAACAGCATCAGAAGTAAAAACCGAATGAACAGAGCTTCGATGAAGGAAATTTCTGCTAGAGGCAGTTAACAAAGTTTCTTGCAGGCAGATAACATCGAAGTTCTCGTACAGATCGTCAATATAAGCATCTTTATTTTTTGTGGCTTTGATATTGTGCAATATGATTGAAATTTGTAAAGTCATTTAGAGGTTTGTTGACTAGCAAAACCACGGAGAACGGAGCATGACATGCTAAAGGACACGTGTTCACCATTGCAATTGGCACGTTTTGGTGAGGCATTGCATGGATTTTCTTTGGGCACAGGACTGGGACAAGAAGACTGGAAGTGATGGGGCGATCGGCACTTAAAACAACACTTTTGAATTTCCTTAAACTCGCTCAGTCTAAAGAATTCATAACCAATTCGTACACCGTCTTTGAAATAAGCTGCTTTAGCAAAAGAATCCACAAAATCAAGCTTAACTGTTTTCGAAGAGCCCAGCCTTTTGGCAGCAACAATACCGCTACAATTTGTGAAAGACTGAATCGCATAATCCTCTGGAACACCTTTTATAATGGCCGAATATTTCTTAGAAATTTCTTTGGTTGACGTACCGGCGAGAATGACGGGAACAAATGCACGGAAGTCTTCGGCAGCAGATATATCAATATTTACATACCACTTATCGTGAACAGGGCGAATACTGGATACAAGTTCATGGCCACCGATTTTATCAATAGCGTCTTTCCTTTTAATTGGATCCGATAGATGAGACGGAACTTGAGAGACGACAATAGTGGTTGACTGGCGATTAGAGCCTATAGGTTTTGGTAACTGAGGGTAATTGAGGCTATAATTGTCCAACTTTGCTGACACAATTTGAACAAGTTGATGAACTTTAGAAACTTTAGAGGCCAATTGTGAATAGGCCACAGCCGGCAACACTGGAACTTCAGTTGGAAGTTTAATAACATAAGTTGGCATAGAGATGCTAGCTTCATCACACTTCTTCAAAAGATCGAGCATGTCCTTCATATTACTGGTTGCAGACTTTGCACCACTGCGGCGAGGGGGAATTTCATCAGGCGCAAGTTTCGACCATAAATCAGCCTTAGCTTCAACTATTTTTGGTGAAGCAAAAAAATCCACTCCATACTCAATAATTTCCTTCTCAGAAATCGAATTCTGCCAATTACTTTGGACAAAATTTAACACAGGCGAATATATAAGTTCAAAGTCATTCAGATCCTCCGATTGTTCGCTAATACTTGGCATCTTTTCAAGGCACCTGTTTTCAACCACCACACAATTTAAACCGTTCAAATTATAAATATAGGTCACTGATATATGACATTAAAAATTCCAAGCCAATTGTTGCGAAATAACAAGGTTACTGAATTAAATATGAAGCATAGGTCAGGATTAAAAGTCTCTATAATTCCAAGGCATTTGTTGTGAAATAACAAGGTCACTGAATTAATTATGAAGTTTAGGTCAGGATTAAATGACTATGATCCCAAACCAAATATTGTGAAATGTTAAATTTATTCACTTGACAAGAAACTCACTGATTTAGCAGTGTTCATAAAATATCCAATTTTAGCTGTTAACGCATTGAACTCTGAAACTAGACTTTTCCAACACTTGCTGCAATGTTTCTCTTTTGCTGGGCTTTTATGGCGTTTAAAGTACAAGCCACCACTGAAATAGCATGCAGGGAGATTTATCTGTCTTTAAACCACTTCTGCCTCCTGTTGCAGCACTCAATTCGTCTAGCCATGGTAAGTGTAGCTCCCTTTCTGAGAATCCATTCATATGTTCCTGAACTCAATGATTGTCTCGATCATCAAATTAAAAGTCCTTTGCAAGTACTTTCAACTGGATGATGTAGGACTCAGTAGTATATATCTCAACAATATATCTGGCAAAGACAGGGTTTATGCTTTGCTGAATTTAGTTATCAAGCCTGTCTGTGTATACCTTTGGCTTATTTTGTTCTGTGTAAGTTCAGATCAGTAAATACAAGCATTGAGCTATGTCTGAATTTCCACTTAGTAGAGCAGAGAACATAGCTCACACTGTCTTCTGAATTTCCTTCATTCTGATTTGAGATTGGGGCTTGACCAACTGATTGATGGGGCTGGTGTGCCATCTATGTTGAGTTCTCGACCTCTGTTTCTAAGACCATGCAATGAACTCTGTTATGCTCAAGTCAACTCAATAGGTAAATATATCACACCAAAGCACCTAGAATATTGAAATAAACATAATCAGAGTAATCTGTCTATATTAGTTAAATCTGTTCTTTGTTAAAATGGGTTTCTGCATTCTTGATTTGATTAAATGGAGTTTTGCATGGGTGATAATAGACCTTGTAGAATCGTTTTCAGAGACACCGCTATAGATTTGCCTCTGATAAGGGTTTTTGGACAAAGCCCTTTAAAAATGAAAGCTTTGAACCACCTAACTGGCTTGCATAAGAAAACAAAGTATCAAATCTTGGCAAATTTAAACCTTTGAGATTGGGGCTTATCCAATTGATTGTTTGGGCTGGTGTGCTATCTATGTTTAAGTCTTGACCTCTGGTTCTGACACCATGCAATGAACTCCATGTTGCACTCATTTCAACTCATTAGGTAAATTTGTCAGACCTAAGCACCCAAAATATAGAAATAAACATAATCACTCTGTTTCAGTTACATCTATATTTCTTTGTTAAAATAGGTTTCTGCATCCTTGATTTGACTAAATCCAGTTTTGCATGGATGATAATAGACCTTGTAGAATTGTTTATATAAGTATTATCAGAGTAAATACAAGAATTGATTTGATAAATCCAGTTTTGCATGGGTGATAATAGACCTTGTAGAATTGTTGATATAAATGTTGTTTGAGATGTTATAAATATGTGAATAACAAGAGAAGAAAACATGATAATCTTATAATAGAAAAATTATGCATATTATGAAATAAGAGTCTTATTGTTTTTTTGTTTTTTTTTTGTTTGTTTTTTTAATTGCCATTAAGACAACTATTGTGGTATAATATAAAAGAACATGAAATAAGGAATTCGATGGTGCTGGTTATGTATATGCTGGACTAACAATGCTTCTTGACTACTGAGGTCCTTGTACCAGCTCTGCAGTGTGTTGTTACAGTTGAGTTTGAACTCTGGATCCTAAACTACCCAGCTAAGATCAAACCCATTTTGCCACCACAAGACATTAGTACTGCTCTTTTTGTTTTATGGTGTTTCTATCAGAAGACTCTCTCATCCAGTGGTAACTTTCTTAACATCGTTTTGGGTCTGCTTTTCTTTGACTCTTGGTTTTAAAAACAGAATTCTAATGACTTCACCTGGTTTTTAAGCCATGTCGGAATTTTCTGTTTTTTTCAAATTTAATACATTTTTTGAATTCTTTATAAATTATGACTTAGCAAAATTATAAGGTTCGAAATATGGTAAAATCCAAGATGAGGGTTTTATGTCTATCTTGGAAAGTAGTTGAGGAAGGTATAAAACTTACGAATGAATTCTTAGCTTCAACTATTTTCTGGGAATGAATCTTTAAGTACTTACCTCCAAATAGCTATTTCCTTTTCAAATGATGGAGTCAATAAAAAAGAGACCGAAAACCCAAAATACAGGTAAATTATCTTATGTTGGAGTTTAGATAGGTATATGCACCCCTAACCAGGGGCACAGCTAAGGGGGGTGGGGTGGCTTCTCCCAAAAAGTTCTAAGACCTTGGCATGCAATGCTGATGCCTTGGGATTTTGGGTATCCTTGTCATCTTAAATTAGATATGTATTTGCATTTGTTGACAGACTGGATGATTTTGTTAGCACATTCCTTATATACCTGCCAAAACTCAAAACCCTAGCTTCGCCTCTGCTTGTACTTAGGTATAGGTACTTCCCATATATAAAGCTTTTAATCCCTAGAAATAAGGAAAGGGTAGAAATAAAAGCTTGATAACGTCTTCCCAGGATGTATTTTATGCCCTGGATTTATTCCTGAAAGTTCTATTCACATAGCTCAGCTATTTTCTGAGATATCAAGAAGCCCCATGATTATAACTTCACCCAAAATGCTTTCCATGCTTTGTTGGACCTCATGTGTACTGTAGATCTATTTCTGAAATTTCCATTTTGCAACGCGAAGTTTGTGTGTATTTATAAAAGGTCAATGCCTTTGGAAGGGAAAAGGATGGTGGTTGATCCAGAAGACCTTTCTTGGCCAAATTAGCTCTGAAAATATTCTTCAAAGTTTCATTCACCTGACTGAAGTACTTTCCAAGGTATCAATTACACAATTCTCTCCTTTCCAGCCCTACCTTATCTCCTGCCCACTCTACCACCCTAAATGAAATTTAACAAATACCATTCTAAAGAAAGTTTTAATTTCTGTTCAAATAAGGCACAAGTTCCACTGCCTTAATGCTTGTTGGCAGCATATTCTTTACAGTGAAACCCATGTGTTTCATTAAAAATGAAGGCGAAATACCATGATATAAGTCAACATTTATTTATCTCTATGTCAAGTTCCTTTTTTATGCATTTCTCAATCAAATTTCTAAAAAAAAATTTGTGGTTAAACATTCTTCTTTCGAAAAATAGCACATGGAGCCTAAAAACAGCCTTCTTTCAGCTTCATACAAAATTTGGATGCATTTGGGAAAAGAGGCTGTTTGTGTGTGTGTTGGAGGGGATGGTCCCCCGCTCACTTTTGACTTATAAAAAGGTAACTAGAAATTTCAATTTCCAGTGTAGTGAGCCACCTTTGAAGTTTACACTACCACCCCTTATATAGAAACCTTATGCACCCCGGGACATAAGTGTAAACACTGGTTCCTGGGCTTTGTGGGTTTGTTTTGACCCTGGATTTTTGTTATATGATATTTGAACTATTTAAAAAAATGGCTGTCTAAAAATTGTATCGGATGGGTTTGAGGGATAAAGGGCGTAGGGGGGGGGGCTATTTGTCCTTGGATCTCTTATGACTCTTAAAAAGTGCACCAGAACTTTTAATTTCCAATCAAATGAGCCCTCTGAAGTTATACGACCATCATTTCCATAAGAACCATATATGCCCTCAGGGCATAACTTACAACGCCTGCCCTCGGGCCCTGGGGGTTTCGTCGACGCCGGAGTGTTTTTTATCCGACTTTTCAACTATTTTAACAAAACGGGTATTTCGAATTTCTTCATCCGATGTATTTCGGGTAAAAAAGGGGCGTGGGGGGGGGCTAGTTCACCTCAAAATTCCAGTTCAAATCAAATTCAAATTCCAGTCAAATGAGCCCTCTCTGAAGTTTATATGAGTATCTATACCATAAGAACCATATATGCCCACAGGGCATAGCTTAAAATGCCTGCCCCTGGCCCTGGGGGGCTGTGTCGACACCCAAGTTTGTATCTCATCTTCGAACTATTATTAAGAGAATGGCTATCACAAAATTTTTATCTGATGTATTTGGGGAAAAAGGGCGTTGGAGGGCTAGTTGCACTTTGATCACTTTTGACTCAAGGACACTAGAACTTCTGGTTTCCAATCGAATGAGCCCCCTCCGAAGTTTATACGACCATCATTTCCATATGAACAGCCTCTGGGAAAAAGAAAAAATAAGTGATAATAATAATAAAACATTGGAGCCGTATGGCCTTTACTGTAGGCAATGCTTAATTAAAACTTAGGACTCCTTGTAACGAGTTATATTTAAGCATGATATCCGTATCACCACAACAGTCTTGTTTAAAGTCTATCAACTTTGGTTAAGTTACCTAAACTGAATTAATCTTCTTTAAATTCGTGTTAGGGTCCTCACTTTAGCTCTGCTGTTACATACCTGACTAAACGTTCAGGAAATAAACAAAAACCCAAGCGCAGACTTACCGTTGAATTTATTTCACAACGGACCGAGGTAGATTTTGAGATAGGAAACCAATAAATGAAATAAGCTCATATTTATTTTTAGATGATTTAAAATCTTCTACTGCATTTTTATGTTGTAATTTTCAAATATACTCTTTATTTTTTTTCTTTCTTATCAATAAATGTTTTGTTGTTTTTTTTTATCATATCTTGACAGTCACTTTATAATATTGTTTGTCCAGGACTCTCCACTTCGTGTCCACATTTTCAGTTTTGTTATAATAAAGCCCATGTCTTGTGACAATATTATTCATGCTTATGCTTTTGTGAGGAACGCATTTTGAATGTAGATGTCATTTTTTGTATTGTTTTTAACTCTTCTTCATTACTTTTTTAAAGATGACAAAGGGTTTTGGACGTGTTCCTGAAATATTTGGATTTTTTCTGTGTTTCAGTATTTTCTTCAGTTTATCACTTTACTGCCTAAAATAAAAAAAGCTCTCATTATAGAAAAAATATAGTTATTCTAAATTAAATTATTATACGTTTTATTTTCTTATTTAAGGGAATTGAAAATTAACAGACGATTTCATCTCCTTTAAATTCCAACTATGGAAAGGAAATATAAAAAGAAAAAGTCATTTCTCTCCCGTGCCAAGAAGTTTGGATCAAAAGGACTTTATGGTAAAGGAAAGAATATTGATGAAGAAACATACCATTATTACGTCCAAGTAATGAAACGCCTAAATGAAAATTTTGAACAAGAAGATGAAAAAGGTTCGATTACTTTCATATTTGTTCCTTCACTTCTAAGTTATGTTAGTTCTAGCATATTGTAGCATCCTTTTGTTTTATATTTGCAATGAAATATTTTGTTGTTGTCTGATCTGTAACTTGGAGCTGTTACTATTGCAAGCAATGCAGTACTGCATTGCTTGCTTGAAAACCTGTCACCGTAGTCATTGAGTGACATCGATGCGTTTCTCAGCTCAAATGTTTGCTGCTCTTTGGAAATGACAAAAATGTAAAAGGATTTATGCCAGCAATTAGGTCAAAGCCAAAACAAGAGCATATGAGTAGTGATCTAGATAGTATTTTTATTGGCCCAATACCCCTTTAATTAAATGTAAGTAGCCTCTCGCTTGTCAAGGACATTCCATAAGGCACTTTTGAGGTTCAATAAACTCTTAAGGAACCGATTTTTCTGGCCTTGAGTGTTAGTTGTGCAATAATTTAACCCTAAGGCACTCATGAGGATCAATGAAATCTTAAACAATCGATGTCTCTGGCCTTGAATGTTAGTTGCGCAATCATTTAACTCTAAGTACAATGAACTCTAGAGGATCAATGAACTCTAGCACCATCGATTTCTCTGGCCTTGAATGCTAGTTATGCAATGGTTTAATTCTAAAGCATCTTGAGGATTAATGGACTTGAGGCACAATTATTTTTTCAACAATTTCATATTGATTAACTAGTTTTGCAAACTGTAATTGCTTCCAGTTGTGCGTGGTCTCTTTTTTTGCTCGTCATGTTAATTGCGCAATTGATTTATCTAGCCTTGAGTTACTTGTAGGTTATTGCCTAAGGTACTTGGAGGAGAAATAAAATCTGAACAAAACTGAACATGGTGATTCTAATGGTGTGCTGGAAGACCAATGAAATCTGAACAAACCCGCTGACGGTGATTTCCTAAGGCGCACTTGAGGAACAATGAACTCTGAACAAACATGGACAAGGTGGTTCTACCTTTTTTGATTCTGTTGCGAAACATGTTACATAATGATCTAAAATGACTGCTAACTAGTTTCTGATGATTTCAGAAATATTTGACTTCTATAAGATTTGAACTGGAGACTCCTAAGGACGAATGAATGACGCTCTAGTCAACAAAACTATCAAGTCTGTGTTGCCAAATTGTTTTTAGAAATACATCGACAAAAAACCTCACATGTTACCTTATGAATTAACAATTAAATGAAATGAGTAGTATCCTATTAATACTTCCGACCACTCCCATAGGTACTACTCCTTTCTTCCTTAGTGTTTAAGATCACGAAGAAGGGTTAACGGCGATTCGTCAAGTGCTGCTATCGACCTAACAAAAGTCATTGATGGCGATATTCTGAATTTATGAATTATTTGTCTGGTGTAGGAATCGAACGTGCGACCCCAGATTTACTATGATAAAAGAACGATGCGTTACTCAACTGAAATAACCAGCCAATGATTATGTGATGTTCTTAGAAACATAATTTAAGCGACAGATTTCATGTTAACGAATGTTGCCTCCTCCTATGAGCCAGTTTGTACGGGGATTTGAGGGAACTAATGGCGCTCCTCGTACCTCCCCACCCTGAGTTTTGAACCCTTCATGAGCATCCCTCACAACGTTTTTGACCCCCAACTCTTTTGTTCTCACCCTCAACTTTCACCAAACTTTTTTGTCCCTTCCCCCTAATCCCCCCCACCAATCGGTTCTGAATTGTCCCAAAGAAGAGAAATAAAGCTACATTTCAGTTCTGAATTTTTCAATGGAAGAGGAAAAAAGTATAACTTCTGTTCTTGATATTTTAAGAAGAGATAAAAGTCACACTATTTTCTACAAGAAGAGAAATGTTCAGCTTCTGTTCTTTCATTCGGTCACGTGTCTACAGCTGCCATTTATTCATTTACGGTCATAGATGGCAATATTCTCAAGCCATGTATTCCACTATTGTTATAGTTGGCAACACAACTGATTTTTTACCTAGGTTACATTATACTAACTGATTTTAAGCTAGGTCCGTTTGGCTTCAGTAAGCGTGCCCGTACGCTAAGTGAGGGTAGTACTGAGTGTAGTAAAAAAAAAACATCGCCATTTATGACTGTAAATGAATAGATCACAGCAGTAGAGATGTGACCGAATGAAAACACAGAAGTTGAAAATCTCTCTTCTTGGTGAAAATTCAGAACTGATGTGACTTCTTTCTCTTCTGTGACAATTCTTTGATAAAAGTAATCCGTTATGTTTTGAACTGACTTTTTAAATCTATAACCAGAAGTAGAAGACGTTTTAAATGAAGACTAGCTTAACTTGGATTGTTAATACCACTTCCAATAATCCTCGTATTGAATAGTTACCTTCAGAATTTAACTAAACATGTCCTTTTTTTCTAAACGCTGGTAGAAATACTATATATTTTTAACAATTAATTTAATTTTAAGAAATGTTCGCAAGTAATGTCTTCAGTCAAACAGCTGGATCGGAACTGGAATTAGTTTGTAATCAACTTGTTTCAAGAGTGTTGGAGAAAATTCTTCCGTTTGCTTCATCTGAAGTTTTTCAAAACTTCGCCAATGCCTTAAACTCAGATCTGAGGATTGTTTGCACTGACCCATTTGCAAGCCACGTTCTTGAGAAGAAGATGAAATTGGCCAATGACTGCATGAATAATGCTCAAACCAAGGTGAGAACCCTATTCATTACAGTATGACTAAACACAGGAGGGGGGGCAAATTCTGCACAGTTTACTTGAATGTATTCCCCCCCCCAAAAAAAAGAAGAAAAATGACAGAAAACAGGTTCAAGGGCCTGCTACACAGAAAAACCAGAAAATGATTGCCCAGCACCACTCTTTTTTGTGTTTTAGCCGCTCCTCCTAGGGGGTATCCTCTAATGACCCCTCCCAGTAAAGCTAATACCTTTTTGTGTCTGTCTAGCATCAGAGACATATGCAAGAATGTCTTTTGGGCTTAGAAAGAAGCAAATTCGTTAAAATGTGATTTTTGCTGAAGTTCGATGAATTAATTGGGGAAATAGTAAAAATCAACAGTGGTTTTGGCGGGATCTTCAAGCTCTTGTCCCTCTCACCTTGTATATTTGTTTCTCTTAAGATTTTAGTTTATGTTTGGAGATCTGGAGCCCAGTAAAGCAAGCTACGACCAATTTTCGCCCAGTAGAGGTAAGCTACTGTCTATAATGTCGAACTATTCCCGAACGGTTTGTTGAGACTAAGTCATGACGCGTTGGGAGTTGCGGTTGAAATTAATTTTACGATTCTAAACTCAACTTAGCTACAAAACCTCTACCCGTGAAGCTACTTATTCTATTGATTATAGTTTATTCTAGGTGATCTCTGTTGAAAGTAGGTGATATGATTTCCTCTGAAATTATTGAATAAAATTTATCACTTAAATTATAAGAAAAAAATAAGAAGACCGAGTAAAAAAAACTTTCTTGCTGAATTTCAAGAAATTGCATTCGCACTTGGTTCACCCTTGGGTCTTGAAGATGTGTTAAAAGTTTTATCACATAGGATAGTGTCGTATTTTGTATCTGTCAATAGCACATGACTTTACCACAACGTATTATCCACATATAATCCAACGTATTTATCCACAACGTATCACAAAACAAAATCATACGAGATGAACACATTTAAATAGAATGTACAGAGGATCTGAGCTTTTACTTTGTTTAGATTAACGATTGACGTGCAGATCTATTAACAGAGTCGACTCTAGGTTACTAGTTTTCAAGTTAGATCTCGTTCCAATCACTTTTTGTTGATCTATCACTTCCAATTTGTTGGCTGCATAGAAAGAACTAGTATGAGCAGACTATGCATGAATAATGTGGAAATTTCGGTGCACACCTTAAGAAGTCACATTTTTATCGAAAACGTGTAAGAGTGTTCCACGGGTGAGGTAGGTGTGTTTTTTGTGCTGTAGGAAGTGTTAGCGTCCATCAGAGACAAGCGAAGCGTGAAATGGCTTATGCCAGTCGTCAGGTTAATGCTTGTTTTTCAAAAACTCAAGCCACTTTGCTTGGTTTATGCTGACTAAGGATTGTTTTTAAATATTTCAAAATATGAGGCAACCATTTCGCATGAATAAATCCTTTTTTGTTGAAAGAAGGATATGTCCTCTTTTTTACTTGCGAAAGAATAAACTGTCTGAGATTGCTTGCTCTCTGTGCCCTTTTCTCCGGTACAGGAATTCTAACTTGCGTACAAAGCAAAGATTTACTATCATGGAATGTGCGAATTTTTCTTTTCCGCTCTTTCCATTTTTGCCTTTTTGCCCAGGAGAAATGTTAATTATGGGTTCGGTTTTATGCAAAACTTAAAGAAATTTAAAAAGTAAATGCCGAAGATACAGATCTTAAGAGCAGTTGCAGTCCTATTCGTGTGTTCGGAGCTATAGCGCTAATGAAAACGAATTTTAACTTCGTTGCATGGGTAGTAACTTTGAAACTCAGAAATGGCTAACGATCGGTATTCAACGGTCTCATCAGAAACATGTCTAATACTAAGATCTTTGTGTAATTGAATAATGGATTAACTGAACTTGTAGTTATTATTGGTGCTTTCCCTACAAACTAACTAACGAAAATGATAAGCCTTTTTGAAATCGGAATCTTGTCAGGATGCAGACATCAAGGTGAAATCGGAGATAGACCTGGATTTGGGAACATTTTAGCATTGCTCCATCCCGAATAATTAGTCTGGGCATAGTAGTCGAATTTAGAAGTTCAAGTATAAAAAATATATATTTACGGAGGAAATGTGTCTGATTTACACTGAAGTTGGTAGTTTAAGGCTTATGAAGTCACTAATTACACATTTGAGTCTGAAATTACTATTTAAGCGTCTTCAGATAAGAGCAGTGTGTATCACACTTATTTGACATATAGATTACAATTTTTGACAAAGTTTATGGAAGAAAATTTATGGAATTGCTGATTGTAAATCTGGGCTAAAATTCAAATTCAGCCCACAGATTCAGCCAGACAGATTTACCATACAGTAAGTAAATGTTTCAAAAAAATTGTGATTTCCGGCAAAGTTGGTATTTAAGGGTTTTTATGGCACTTGGTATTAACCAAGTGACATATAGCAATCGCCAATTCTGTCAGTCTGTCGGTCCCGGTTTTGCTACTTTAGGCACTTCCAGGTAAGCTAGGACGATGAAATTTGGCAGGCGTATCAGGGACGGGACCAGCTTAAATTAGAAATAGTTGTTTTCCCGATTTGACTATCTGGGGGGGAGTGGGGGGCCGGTTAATTCGGAAAAAATAGAAAAAATGAAGTTTTTTTAACTTATGAATGGGTGATGGGATCTTAATGAAATTTGATGTTTAGAATGATATTGTGTCTCAGAGCTCTTGTTTTAAATCCCGAACGGATCTGATGACATTGGGCGGGGGGGGAGTTGGAGGAGGGAAACCTAAAATCTTGGAAAACACTTAGAGTAGAGGGATCGGGATGAAACTTGATGGGAAAAATAAGCACAAGTCCCAGATACGTGATTGACATAATCGGAATGGATCCGCTCTCTTTGGGGTAGTTGCGGGGGGGGGGGGGGTAATTCTGAAAAATTAGAAAAAATGAGGTATTTTTAACCTACGAACAGGTGATCGGATCTCAATGAAATTTGATGTTTAGAAGGATGTCGTGTCTTAGAGCTCTTATTTTAAATCCCGACCGGGTCTGGTGACATTTGGGGGGGAGTTGGGAGGGGGAAACCTAAAACTTGGAAAACACGTAGAGTGGAGGGATCGGGATGAAACTTGGTGGGAAAAATAAACACGAGTGCTAGATTCATGATTGACATAAACGGAACGGATCCGCTCTCTTTGGGATAGTTGGGGGGGGGGGTATTTCTGAAAAATTAGAAAAAATGAGGTATTTTTAACTTACGAACAGGTGATCAGATCTCAATGAAATTTGATATTATAAGGATATCGTTGCTCAGAGCTCTTATTTTAAACCCGAACAGATCTGGTGACATTGGGGGGGGGGGGGAAGTTGGGAGGGGGAAACCTATAACTTGAAAAACACTTAGAGTGGAGGGATCGGGATGAAACTTGGTGGAAAAAATAATCACGAGTCCTAGATACATGATTGACATAACCGGAACGGATCGGCTCTCTTTGGGGTAGTTGAGGGAGGGGTTAATTCTGAAAAATTAGAAAAAATGAGGTATTTTTAGCTTACGAACAGGTTATCGGATCTCATTGAAATTTGATATTGAGAAGGATATCATGTCTCAAAGCTCTCATTTTAAATCCTGACTGGATCTGGTGACGTTGGGGGAAGTTTGGGGTGGGGAACCTAAAATCATGGAAAACGCTTAGATTGGAGGGATCGGGATGAAACTTGGTGGGACAATAAGCAGAAGTCTTACATATATGATTTACATGATTGAAACGGATCCGATCTATTGGGGGGGGGGTAATTCTGAAAAATAAGAAAAAATACGTATTTTTAACTTAAGAAGGAGTGATCGGATCTTCATGAAACTTCATATTTAGAAGGACCTCGTAACTCATATCTCTTATTTTAAATCTCAACCGGATCAAGCGTAATTGGGGGGGGGCAGTTGGGGGGACCGGAAATCTTAGAAAATACTTAAAGCGGTGAGATCAGGATGAAACTGGATGGGAAGAATAAAAACCTGTCTAAGATACGTGACTGACATAACCGGACCGGATCTGCTCTCTTTGGTGGAATTGGAGGTGGGGGGGGGGGGGTAATTTTGAAAACTGAGGTATTTGTAACTTACGAAAGGGTGACCAGATCTTAATGAAATTTGATATTTAGAAGGATCTTGTGCTTTAAAGTTCTTATTTTAAATTCCGACCAGATCCTTTGACGTTGGGGGAGTTGGAGGGGGAAACTGGAATTCTTGGAAAACGTGAAAATTGGGGTGTTTTTATCTTACAAATATATGATCGGATCTTAATGAAATTTGATTTTTAGAAAGAATTCAGGTCTAAGAGCTCTTATTTCAAATCCCGACCAGATCGTTTGACATTGAGGGGAGCTGGAGGGGGAAATCTTGGAAAAACACTTTGAGTGTAGGAATCGGGATGAAGCTTGGTGGATAGAATAAACAAATGTCCTTGATACGTGATTTACAGAATCGTACTGGATTCGCTCTCTTTGGGGGAGTTGGGGGGAGGGGTTCAGTGATTTGGTGAGTTTGGTGCTTCTGGACGTGCTAGGACGATGAAAATTGATAAGCGTGTCAGGAAGCTGCACAGTTTGACTTGGTAAAGTCGTTTTCCCAGATTTGACCATCTGGGGGGCTAAAGGGAGAGGAAAAATTAGAAAAAATTAGGTATTTATAACTTACGAGTGTGTGATCGGATCTTAATGAATTTTGATATTTAGAAGGACAGCGTTACTTAGAGCTCTTATTTTAAATCCTGACCGGCATTAAGCCTCTTATTTTCCTTTTTAAATCAATCTATTGATTCATAGAATTTTGTTAGAGCTCATACCATATGATCTCTTGGCTCTTAGCTCTTCTCGCCTCGTCACAAGTGCCATATGAGCTCTTAGCTCTTGTTAAAGCTACTAACTATAAATGTGATGCTGAAATAGCAATTTGGCTCTCTTGAAATAATGCACAGTATGTAGCGTAAACGTTTGTCGAACTCCTGTCAGTTCTGTCACATTTTGCATAAAAGTAGTTCTAAATTGGAATTATGCTATTAATGATTATAAATCTATGGCTAAGATTGTAATGTAGAAGTCGAAGAGTAAGATGCGGCAAGTATATATTTCTTAAATGTTGTCTAGTTTTCACCAAAGTCGGAATCGAAGGATTTTAGAAGTCACTTGCTATCATATGGTGCTGGAACTAGAATTTGGGTGTCTTAACAAATAGCTTTTAATTTATACCAGTGTTTGTAAAATGGACTGCTGAAACTGGTGATCAAATTTAAGGGGCTAGCATTGCAACATAGAATTTCAAGAGTAAAACAAGGGAAGTACATGTTTCGCAAATGGTGTATGGTTTCCACTAAATTTGGTAGCTAAAGGTCTTCGAAATCACAAATTGTGAATGTGA
>NC_088868.1:16556077-16572627 GCF_032884065.1 Artemia franciscana
AAACACCTTATCAATAACAACAGGAGCATCAGGAGGCCCCAAATAAACTAACTAAATTAAACTTAAGAGAAATAGTAAAAGAAATTAAAGGAACTTAATTTCAAAAAATATTAAAATTGAAGCATATAATTTAAATCCAAATACAAAAGACTGAATAATGACCTTGAGTTTGTTTCTCAGTCTATCCCTGGATTTTTCACCAATAGAGGGTGAAGAGACAAAAGTATCCATGACGTAGCTTCCACAAGGATCACAGAATAAGTCACGTAGCTCATTTGCAGGTAGTGACAGCATACTGTTTATCATCTAGAATAAGATGGGTTTGGCTAGAGACGAATCATAATTTCATTTTGAACAGAGCAACTGTAAACTTGAAAATTCCACAACCAAAACCCACAATGTTGAAAAATTTCTAGTAGCAAAGCCTGCCAGACGACATGCAGAAGGAAAAACGTACTGTATCCTATTTTTGAAGGTCAGAGAAAAATGGTTCCACCCTAGCATAAAACCCCTCAACCCTATTTGAAAAATTCCACCAAGATGTTTTAAAATATTGCAGTTAGACCAAATACAGTTGATTTACCAAAACAATAAGTTTGGAAATACTCGTTTAGAAAGAAAAGCCCCAATTCGTGTTTAAATCAAATCAATTCCTTTATCCATCTTCACACACATTTTGGTCTAATATCGATTTACTTACTCCACAAATATAACTTTCGTGGAACAATCTTTCTTTCAAATATTTGCCCTTCTTACTTAACGATAAACGATTTTATTATCAAACGCCTTACAGGGTCATTGCTACAGTTCTTGCTACATTAAAACATAAGACATTAAACATATAAAAATCACCTCCGCAGCCATCGCCATTTCAACTTAGAGGATGATTCGAAATATCCCAGAGTCAAACTAAAACCTAAGATATTGAAATGTCCTACTATCTGTAAAAAAAAAACAAAAAACAAAAGAATAGTGAAATAAAGCAAATAAATATGTTCAATTATTGACAATTGAGTCCAGTATTAAAAATCTCGACGAGCAAGGTAACAAAACTACTTGGGTAATACAAATACCGAGCTGGGACCGGCTGAATATTTGGCACCGATTGAGCTACTTGTCGCGGGAGCCGTTGGCACGAAGGGAGATGCTCAAGAGGGAGTATGTCACGAAGCCATGGATTGGCCAAAATACCAATACCAAATTTAAAACACAATTCATCACGGCGTGTAGAAAGATTTGCAAGGGAAATTGTTTTGAAAGGGAGAAATAAGGGACTTTAGGAGATTTAGATACTACCAGAAGAGCTCGGTATTGGATCTTTTCCAGGCGGTCCTTCTGGTCCAAATTCAGTACGTAATGCCAAACGGGACAAGCATATTCTAACAGCAGTCTGACAAATGTAAGAAAAATACAATGACGAGCAAGGATTTTTAAAGAAACGATTCCCAGGTTTGCCCGTTTGATCTTCTCTTGTGTCTGTTTTTCCAACTTAAGGTCATGTGTGAGAGATATCCTTAAGAGTTTGATATCCATGATGCTGCAACCTGAAACATTATGTAGACCAAGGGATGGGTTGTCCCTCAGGAAAGAAAAAGTTATTACGAGCGTTTCTTGACAATTAACGATCATTTTGCCCTCATCAGCTTGGCGTGATAAAGTCGCCGTTACTTTGCCTGCCTCGCTTGAAACAATCTTTTCATCCAGCTCCAGTACGCGTAAATCATAAACGAACTTAAAGTGTTCCGACCCACCATTTACTAACTCATTTACCATAACCAAAAGAAGTAGAGGGCGTAAAATGGTTTCCTGGGGAACTCCAGAGTAGATTGGCTGTGGATTACAATAGCCTGAATTATGTTTTTTTTTTATTTCTACCTCAAAGAAAATTTGAAACTATTGTTACTAAATATGCATCAACATTAAAAACTTACCAATAGGTTGCGGATAGGGGTTCTATGGCAGACCAATTCGAATGCTTTCTTTAGGTCAATCGCCAAGAGGTTGACCTGGCGTTCCGGTTCATCTAGATGCTTTAAAATTTATCAAGCAAGCTAATTAAGTAATGGCTTGCCGAACTCTTGGGAATACTACCAAATTGCTGAGGGTCATCTTTTATGCAGAATAAAGGTTTATAGCCACCCAGCGATGAAACTTACATAGATTTTACTAAAATAGTTGTCGTCGCTATAGGCCACATACCAGTAAAATTACAGGGGCCTCCTCTCCTGGGGACAGGGGTTATGAATCCCTTCTTCCAATTTTGTAGATACTGGCCAGACATTGCAATCTTGTTGAATATTAAAGTTAAAGGAGCACTCAAAAATTCAGGAAAAGCCTTAAAGAGGTCAATAGGAATATTGAATGGTGTAATACTCCTCCTCTTCAGTTTCATCAGTTTGACACAAACTTGGGATTCTGTGATAATTGGGAAATCCATAGAATCTGGAGACAGATGCAGAGAATCCCCCGGGTCTAGTGTGAATAATCGCTGCCAGGTGGGTGTTTAGGAGATCTGCAGTTCCTTTGTCCGGCTCGTCATAGCCGAAATCCAGTCCATTCTCCATTTTACCTGTCATTTGCCTTACCCTTTTGTACTACTGTCCGGGCTTAGAATCAAATAAGTGAGATACTTCCTTTTGATAGTAAACTGGCTCTGCTTGGCGGGTCATTCGTCTAATTTCATTCTTCAGGATAGTCCCTTCTTTATGTTTTTTTTTTCTGAAAAGTTGTCTGATTTTCCTGCTTAGTGCTTTGATTTCTTTTGTAACGTATGGACGATCTGCTGAAAAATGTTTGTTAACTTTTTCAGGAAAATAGAAATGGTACTTGCCGAGAAGTTTTCTTGAAAAGTAGAGGTCATTTAATCAGCATTAGCCGCAGAAATTATACCGTCCCATTTTTCAGTCGTGAGAACGGGGGAAAAGACTATTTTTACTAACGGGAAAAGAATATCCCACTCGAACCCAGTGCGTTGAGATTCAGATTTAGAGTCTGGAAATTTCCAAATACTACTGACAAACGTAAATAGCGGAGTTTATATGATGTTTTTTTTTTTATGATTCACAGATCGAATCATAAACCAGTTTGCTAACCTAAAGTCCATAAAGTAAGTTTGTCAGTAGTGAAAGGTTCAGGAAGTACCTACAAAGTACTAAAGAAAATCTCAGCTAATTCTTAGTTAGATCATTTGGATCTTGATTTACAAAAAACTCATGGCTTTTAAATGAACAGGGAAGTCTTTCGTCTGAATCTTTTACTTCTGAATCTCTTATTTTTTTACGATAAAGTATATGAAGGAATAAACAAAGATAGACTTGCAATTTTGAAACTAAATTATCGAAAAAAAAAGGTTTTGAAACAAAATTACAAAACAAATATGTATCCCACGTTGTAGTAGGTTGTATTTTATTTTTCCGCTAAGATCTTTATATTTCCGTTCTTTACGCTTGGCTTAATTCTTATCCCGTTTGACTGGAATATGGTTGTCCTCATGAAACAAGAAAGTACATGCATCACCATTGGCTATTTCCTTGAGGAGAGAGGAAGAGAAAAGGTCATCGGGAGAGAGAAAATTTTTAGATAGCTATTTTCAGTGTTTCCTTTCTTGAGCACAGGAAAGCTGGATCGTGCTTAAGAGGGAAGGAGGATCTAGGCTAGGTCTCTAACAAAAATTAACTTTTAATTTATATTTAACTTAGTTTAAACTTAATCAATCAAGTTACCTTAACTTAAACACACTTCGAATCAATTTAACTTAGATTAATCAATTACAATATCTTTCATAAAATTTACCTGTTTTTGTTGTTTCGATTGTTACAAATTACTCCTGTCCCCTTCTCCCGAAACAAACAACTTCTAAAGTTGCTTGTTCCGCTCTACAAGAAACAGAAAGACGGAAAAGTGTTTTAAAATGGGTTATGCCCTAGGATAGGTTTTTTTGTCTATCCATCTCGAGAATTTTCCATTGATTCTTACAAATTACACGCTTTTGCAAGTTTGGAAATTAATGCTTGTTTTCATGATAGAGGCATGCATGGGAAGCAAGCAGTGGGCAATCGTCCTCCAAATTTTTTTTTTCCTTACCCCCTAGATTTTGAAAAGTACACTTCTCATTAATTACATACTTCTGCTGTGTAGGCAAATTTGAAGAATTAGAAATGTCTGATTTCTCAGCAATTAATTTCTAAGCTTAGGATGTAAAGTACCTTTTGACCTTGAACATTTCCGCTACATGGGTGCAGCAGTTGCCCTTCCTTTTATAAGAAGTTTCTTAGATCATATAAATCTCTATTCATGAGTGTTTGTATCATTTAGTATCCATAAGTATGCATTCTTTTTATGCATTCCTTTTAGTATGCATTCTTAGTATGCATTCTTTTTTCTGATCATCTCGAGAATTTAAAAATCTTCCATTATTTCTTACAAACTACATGCTTTTGCAAGTTTGGAAAAATAATGCTTGTTTTCATAACAGAGGCATGGATGAGAGGCAAGCAGGGGTCAACCCTCCTCCTAGATTTTTTTTTCCTTACCCCCTAGATTTTGAAAAGTACGCTTCTCATTAATTATCTACTTCTGCTACGTAGGCAAATTTAAAGAATTACAAATGTCTGATTTCTCAGTATTTCTAAGCCAATACATGGATGCAGCAACTGTACTTCCTTTCATAAGACATTGCTTGGAGCATTTAAATATCTCTTCTTAAGTATTTGTATCATTTAGTAAGCATAAGCGTTATTCTCTTACCTTTATAGGTTTATTGAGCCTTAATAATGTTTGTACCGTTTGAGATCCAGCGTAAGACCGTAATTTTAAGACTGCATAAGACTGCATAATTTTATGTTTATGCATGAGCGTTATTCTCTTACCTTTATAGGTTTATTGAACCTTGATAACGTTTGTACCATTTGAGAACCAGCGTAAGACCATATTTTAAGACTGCATAAGACAGCGTAAGACTGCATAATTTTATGTTTATGCATAAACATTATTCTCTTACCTTTATAGGTTTATTGAACCTTAATAATGTTTGTACCATTTGAGAACCAGCGTAAGTAATCTTGTTTGAACCCTTGCTGAACTTCGACGCTTGTATTCTCAAAACAGACTGTATTAAACATGGATTATTCCCTTCGGGGTCTGTACATGACGAGAATTCTAGTAATTTCTAGAATAAAGAGACATATTAACTAGTTATTCTCAAAACGGATTGTATTAGATATGATTATTGCCTTCTGGGTCTGTACATGACGAGATTTCTATTAAATTCTGAATAAAGAAACATATTAACTAATTATTAAAAAAAAACAAATCAATCTTAAATATATGCTTTATCTAAATTACAGTCAAGTCGGGGCAATAAATAAAAGCAAGAAAAAGGGCTAGAATAACGAAGATCGAAAGCCAAAGTGATCAACAAAAAACAAACAAATAGATACTAAATAAAAAAGACTAAGAAATTGGACTTTCATAAAAGTAATATATCACACATATTCCACTTATATAATCAACAAGGCACACACAGCGGAAAATAAAAAAAAGTAAAAAAAAACGTAGACACAAAGAATACAGCAGACTTGCAAATAATTTTGAACTATAAAAGTTTTACACAATGGATGAGAAGCGACGAAACAAAAAAAAAACTAGATTTTCAAGATTTGACTGTAAATAAAAACGCAGAGAACCTATTAAAATAACAAACATAGATTCTAGTAGATCTTTATTTGCACAAAGTTTTTGTAACAGGTCTTTGTAGTACTAGTCTTAGTATCGATCTTAATAACTGTGATGACTTAGCTCTTGATTCCAATTAACAGCTCTTTTAACTATACTTCATTTGATGTTCCAAGGAGTACTTTACGATGTCAAGGGATTAAATTTGTTGGACAGCGTTGCCATGTTTTGTTCTTACTTAGTAGAAAATATCATGGACAAACCAAGAAGTTCGTCTTCTTTTGTTTTCTATAATCTTTCAAGCCTGTCCAACAAGAAAAAGAAACCAAACAAGAAGATAAGGACGACGAAGATTTGATATGTCCACCGTCCTAGAGTATGACAGACATACTTCCAATATATCTTGGAGACATAATTCCAATACATTCTTAGCCAGTCAATTATTATGGGTAATCATTACACAGCTGAAGTTCAAGCCAGTTTCCATTCTTGCTAAGCTATTTGAACAGCATTCCTTACATTTTAGCTTATCATAAATATTAGGATGTATTAATAACTTTTTTACTCCCCCCCCCTTCCCATGTCATGGAAGATGTATGTCTCTGGACCCAGCATAAAAATACTAAAAATTCAGTACAGTTAAAAAAAATAATAAGAAAAAGAATTCAGCTTACGCTTAGAAAATTTCCTTGCTTAGTAACCAATTTTTGGGACGCCTTGGCAATTGCAAGCATTATCCCCCCTTCACCTTCGGTAAAAAAACGTTTGAAGTTGGGCTCTAGTTCTTCGTAAATTTCGGAAAACTGGAAAAAGGAAAAAGAGGATTGGTAATTAAACAAAATAAACATGTCAATTAAAAAAAAAAAGTTAAAAAGAGAATAAAACACTCTCAGCATTTCAAGGCATAAAAACCTAACACTGTCTACTTAAAAAAAAATTGCATTTCAATATGGTAATCATTTTGGACATACTTTAGATTTTTCAACAAATATTTTAGATCTTTGTCGGATATATGTTTAGATTGAACACATTTACAACATAACTGAATAAAACCAAAAAAATGTCCTTCTATTCACAGTGCAATACATATTTCACAAAGTCAAAGAAAGACACAGCTAACGAAAACCAATAAACATACCGTCAAAATTTCCCAGAGGGGTGGGCTTCCAGTACCTCAAGCTCAGTGTTACCAACATTACTTTATGCAATATATAGAAAAATAGAGCGACATTAGATACCAACTACAATTTTTCAGACGATTCCGCATTTCAACAGATGAAGAAGACTTAAGTAGGACTAATGGGGGAGATAGTGAAACTGAGTAAGGCAATGAGAGCAATAGCACTAGTGAGAATGTTAATATGACATTGTCAAAGAAATATAGCAAGCAAATTCAGCGTAGCAGAGAACCTTGTTGTAGAAGTTTCAAGCTCCTATACAAAAATGTGGAATTTTGTATTTTTTCCAGAAGACAGATCGCGCATGGGTGTTTATTTATTTGTTTCCCCCCAGGGATGATCGTATCGATCCAGTGGTCCTACAATGTCGCAAGAGGGCTCATTCTAACGGAAATTAAAAGTTCTAGAGCCCTCTTTAAGGGACCAAAAAAATTAGAGGGCATCCAGGCCCCCTCCCACGCTCATTTTTCCCAAAGACTTCGGACCGAAATTCGGAGATATCCATTCTGTTTAGCATAGTCAAAAAACCTAATAATTATGTCTTTCGGTACGACCTAATCCCCCAGAGTCCCCGGAGGAGGGGCTACAAGTTACAAACTTTGACCATTGTTTACATAGAGAAGGGTTATTAGGAAGGTACAGACGTTTTCAGGGGGACTTTTTCGTGTTGAGGGGGAGGTGGGTCGGGGTTACGTGGGAGGATCTTTCCATGGAGGTATTTATCATGAGGGAAAAGAATTTCCATGAAGGGGCTGCAGGATTTTTTAGCATTATTTAAAAAAAAAAAAAAACAATGAGAAAATGAACAAAATATGATTCAGCTGGATGTAAGGAACAGTATTAAAACCTAAAAAACATAAATTATTACATAAATAAGGGGTTCATCTTCTTCACATTACCTCGCTCTTTACACCAAAGTATTTTTAGTAATTTCAGTATTTATTCTACGACTTTTGTGATTCAGGGGTCATTCTTAGAGAATCGGGACAAAATTCAAGCTTTAGTGTAAAGAGCAAGGTATTGACGAGGGGGCGAACCCTCTCATATATGTAATACAAATATAAGAAATAGAAGTTCGTTATGTAAGTTACATTACTAATAAAAAAGTTCGGAAAAAAAAGTTCTAGATGCCTTTTCAAGTAACCAAAAATTGGAGGGCACTAGGCCTCCTCCCCCACCCCTTTCTTTTAAATCAAAATCGTCCGATAAAAACTATGAGAAAGCCATTTAGCCGATAAAAAATTAATATGCAAATTTTGTTTTAATTATTCATGTGCGGTGAGCCAAAATCAAAACATGCATTAATTCAAAAACGTTCAGAAATTAAATAAAAAAACAAGTTTTTTTTTAAAACTGTAAGTAAAGAGCGACATTAAAATTAAAACGAACAGAAATTATATCGTATATTAGAGGGGTTGTCCCCACCTCAGCGCCTCGCTCTTTACGCTAAAGTTTTTTTATTGTTTTAAAAGTAGAGTTGTGAGAAAGAGTCAGACTTTTGCGTAAAGAGCCAGGGTCTGAGGAGGGGACGACCCCTTTCATATACGGAATAATTTCTGTTCGTTTTAAGTTTTAACGTCGCTCCTGACTTGCAGTTAAAAAAAAAATTTTTTTTATATATTTAATCTACCGAAGGGTTACACCCATATGGCTCCAGACTCAGTGCATGGGTCCATAGAGTTCAAGCTTCGAAACAAATACGGTTTGGACTTTGGATGCCCGTGTGAATTTATTGAAAAAGCAATATGTATAACTAAACTGCAAGGAGGCACTTTGATGGATATTGACAAGTAGATTTCCATCAAATCTCCATCCCCGTTGAACAAATTTTCTCAAGTAAGATTTGACCGTGGTGAAACATCCATGTTGTACAATACCTCACTAGACAGCAAAGAGAATTCTTTAGATTTTGTGCTGAAAAAATGTAAAAAAGTGATCAAAGAGGGTAAAGAAACATCCTCTTGGGGAGAAGCTAAACCGAGGTAAAGGGGTCAAGCCTGATAAAAAAGATAAAATATTGGCGAAGCTTGTGCCTTTAATGCCAGAAAATCGCAGAATTTTTTAAAAGACATGCCATCTGGTACCCATTCCATTGACTTACTGAAGAGTGTTCTAATTATTCTATTTTTGTGATCTGAAAATGATTTTTCTCTTACTTCTTAAATAAATAACTGAATCCCTATATGTGTTCCAATGGTAAAAACGCGTATTTGCGGATATACGTGTTTTACCTGATGGGGTTCGTACAAGACTAATAAGTACGCCAATGGTAAAAACATACACATGACATTTTCACTTTTTATTTAAACCTTTTCACTTGAACAACTTTTCACTCGAATCCTATGTTTAGTGTTGTGCAACTGGCGGGAAAAGTGCCGCAAAACTTGAGAAACTTTGAAGACGGTTTCCGCAAAATAATGAAGTGTAAAATACACGCATTTATCTCATCAAAAAAAGCTATGATAGGAGTAGTACATAAAATTGAATCTAATACAATTGAAGCTAATAAGTTTGGAAAGTTTTTTTTACTTTATTGCTATGTAGCAATTTAAACAGATTGATTGGCATTGTCAAATTCCTTTTTACTCCAATGATACGATTACAAATCCAATTAAAACGCCTTACATAAAATGGATACTATCACAGTTCGAAATAGGCCGAAAGTGAACTATGACAAATACAAAAACCATGACTAGTTGTCAAATCGCCCTTTACTAGCTGTTAATGATCTAAGTTACAAATCAGCTATTGTCTTACAAAATTAGGCTCGTAAAAGTAAGAAGATGACGTTCCAATTCGTGGGCTGCGGCATAGTGAAATTTCAATGGGACATTGAAAAATGTTTTATCCAAAAATGACAGTCCTTAAAACCATATTTTTTCTTAAAACTACATTCACCCGCTGCTCCGCAACCTCAAAATAACTCTACGGCAAAACCATTGATCTATTTTCTAAAGTACTAGCTACAAACGGCAACATCAAAGGAAACCATCTACATTTGTGAAGCCTCTTTACATCAACATACTAGATCATAGATGGCCTTGTCAACAAAATCCCGTTTACTTAAAGGCTTTTTCCGCCATCCGATGAACCAACTTACAAATGGCTTTCGTCTGACAAAATTAGACATTTAGAAGGAAGAAGATGACGTCCAACTTCCTGGGCAGCGGGATAGGAAAATTTTAATGGGAGAGTTGAAAAAACCCTCTTCTAAAAATAACAGTCCTTATGATTTGTAATTTGGTTCATTGACAAATGACGATTTTCTGTTACTTCTTGAAGAAAAAGTGTTTGCTAACAAAACTTGTTGACAATTTTTTCTTAGAAGCATATTAATTGAAAAAGAAATTCGAAAAAAATAAGAGCTCGTAAGATAAACTTAGGCTAGTCACCTGGGCTAGCCTGTGTCAGAAGATGTTTGTACTAAACAAACCAAAGTATTCACTAACTAAAAAATACTACAAGTAAAGCTCCTTTCAAATGTTTTAAGCAGTGGTTACCAGACTCTCAAGTGACTGAGCAGCCTTAAGTCTCATAAGCATCATTGTTAGCTACACAACAAAGCAGAAAAAAACACATGTTTCTGTCTTTGCTGGAGCTCGCCATTACTAGAACAACAGAGTCAGTTGAAAGTAAATCCAAAAGTATTTAAATATGTTTAAAGTTTTTAGACAAATAGGACGTTTCTGGGTATTGATCTTGCTTTACCGATTGGTAGCACCCAAGAAAAAGCAAGGTTAGTTTTGATACATTTTCCCATAGGAAAACGAAAAAGGTAGCATAATTTCTCTGTAAGCTAGTTAATTCGAACTGGCTTTGGGTTAAAAAATACGCTTTGATTTACCACACCAAGGCATTCGTTTTATGAAAGCTGAACCAGAGCAACGAGTATTAGCAAACTGTACATTTTACTAATGAAAAGAAAGAGGTAGCAAGACCTATTTCTAATTTTGATTAAACCTCTTTCTAAAAGAAAACGCTTTGATTCGCCTGACCCAAGGCCTTAATAAATATGAAAGCTGAACAAGAGCAACGAGCATTAGCAAATTGTACATTTTACAAAAGAAAAGAAAAAGGTAGCAAGACCTCTTTCTAATTTTGATTAAACCTCTTTCTAAAAGAAAACGCTTTGATTTGCCTGACCCAAGGCCTTAATAAATATGAAAGCTGAACAAGAGCAACGAGCATTAGCAAATTGTACATTTTACAAAAGAAAAGAAAGAGGTAGCAAGACCTCTTTCTAATTTTGATCAAACCTCTTTCTAAAAGAAAACGCTTTGATTTGCCTGACCCAAGGCCTTAATATATATGAAAGCTGAACAAGAGCAACGAGCATTAGCAAATTGTACATTTTACAAAAGAAAAGAAAGAGGTAGCAAGACGTCTTTCTAATTTTGATTAAACCTCTTTCTAAAAGAAAACGCTTTGATTTGCCTGACCCAAGACCTTAATAAATATGAAAGCTGAACAAGAGCAACGAGCATTAGCAAATTGTACATTTTACGAAAGAAAAGAAAGAGGTAGCAAGACCTCTTTCTAATTTTGATTAAACCTCTTTCTAAAAGAAAACGCTTTGATTTGCTTGACCCAAGGCCTTAATAAATATGAAAGCTGAACAAGAGCAACGAGTAAAACAGTTCAAAAGAGGGATGAAACCTTTTTATTGACAGTGAACAGATACAAAATTTAACTGGATATTTCGAATACATATACAGTGTTCATCATCAGCAGTAAAACACTGAACACTGATGATGAACACTGTATATGTGTTCGAAATATCCAGTTAAATTTTGTATCTGTTCACTGTCAATAAAAAGGTTTCATCCCTATTTTGAACTGTTTTACTTTCGTCATGGAAAGGCAGTGTGGTCTTCGAAGTTATCTAAGAGCAACGAGTATTAGCAAACTGTATATTTTACTAATGAAAAGAAAGAGGTAAACATCTAATAAATATGAAAGCTGAACAAGAGCAACGAGAATTAGCAAACTGTACATTTTACTAATGAAAAGAAAGAGGTAGCAAGAAAGTACAGGGAAGGGAAAAAATATATTATGCCGCTATATTGATGAAATGTTTTAAGCCATATTATATTTTCTTTTGTAACAAAAATCTTTGATATCAACTACAAAAGAAAATCAGTTCACATACCTTTTCTTTATCCTTGCATCCTCCTATTAAAGAAATAACTGCAAATTTAGATTCAGTTTCGCAAAGATCTACAAGCCTCCCTTTGAAAAGCTTTTCATAGGCCTTATCATAAAACGTGGACGAGCCAACCGACAACGCCACCTCCAATGTCCTTTGAGCACAATTATCTTGAAATACATAAGGTAGCGTGTTTTCTGTTCCTTCTTCCTGTGAAAAACATTTAGAATACAGCAAGTCTAACAATGGAGGTAATAGCTTCCCTAGACTTCCGTTAAGAACCAGGATTAGAGTTTGTAGAGTGGCTGCAGAAGCTTCGTTGTAAGCCAAGTCTAGAGAAAAAGGATGAGGATAAAAGGAGTGTAAGACAGTAATAAGGAGTTGAAGGATTAGGGAAAAAATTTATCGAATATAAAATAAACTTTATTTTAATATGCTCTATATAAAAGATTTTTTACAGAAAAAGTTTTACAGAAGAATTTTACAGAAAACTTTACAACAGGATTTAAATGAAATATGTATCACGAAAGTATTTACAAAAGAAAAAGGTTTTCATTAATCTACTAAGGCAGTTGCATTATTATACTTTTATTTGCCTCGTAAATACAAAAACTGAGGAGTATTAACAAATATAAAAGAAATTCTAATCATATCAATACAAAATAGCAGCCTCAAAATAGCAAATACGGAAAAATCAATTAAAAACAATTGCACATGCGACTTTTAAATTATTGCAAATAAAGGAAATAGATTTGTGTCACGTAAATGATTTTTAGACTTTTTTGCAAGAAGATCACACTTAATCTTTACTATTTCAAGCGGGTCTTTAATTCTATTTATACTTTTCAAGGATGTATTACAAGTGCTTAGAGGGAAACAAAGGGAAATCAAAATATTTGAAATTTGCCACTTTAATTTGAGAATAAAAAGAAGCAAAAAAACTTGTTCAAATTGAAGGAGACATTTAGTTATTATTATTTTTTTTCTACATCAAATCATGTTTGAATTTATTTGAATCAATAAATGACTTGCACCTATCTAAGACAAATAGGTTTCTATAACTCTGAGCTTTGATGAGAGGGGGCCATCACAGGACATTTCCAGGGATATTAAGGAGTGAAGAACATACTATAGTCCTTTAATAAGCCAAGGTTTTTCAAACTTTCCTGAAGCAAGAAAATCCCTGGGCAATCTTGGGTATGGGGAGACATTTTCACTTTTTCCTGCAATTGTGTTCAGTTCAAACGTTTTCTATGTCGTATTTACATTTACATTCAACTAACATAAGCTAACACGATCATGTCTATATAGAAAAAAGTTAATGAAATTATGCTTAAATACTGCTATTATATAGGTATTAAATGATCATTAAATATAAATATTAAATAAATTAAGCATTAAATAATACTTAAAAGTGCAACATCAGAAATTCAAAGTACTAACTACTTCAAGGGCAAAACTAAACGTCAAGCAATAAAATCAATAATTGAAACGGAATAAAACACATAACGAGCCAATTACGATATTTCCACTTTTCAGAATTTTCAACAGGGTGATATTATGTGAAATCAGAATTATTATGATTTTTCTGAAGCAACTGCAAGAAACCTGACACAACAATATGCTGTAAAACAACTTGTGCAGGTAAATCTGCACAAGCAGTCTCAAATTGTGCATGCTAAATTACCATATCCAAGAGGGGGGAGGGGGGAGGTAATGAGTATAAACACCACCGGGAAAAAATTGTCCCAATCATAACCCCCATCCCCCTCCCCGAACAAAAATGCTGGATACGCCTTTGAAGTTATAATTATATTATTGTTAGTGTTATCCAAATTGCGTAATTTGAAGCTCTTTCGTAGCTACACAAAGCTCTTTAGGTCTGAGGGAGTGGTCAGAGGCTTTTTCATGAGGGGGATAATGCACACGTCGTATAACAGAAAAACCAAATAGTTGTTCAAGATACAATATACGTTGTGCAGATCCTAGTGGTTAGTGCAGATCTTAGTGCAGAAACGAGTTTTTTTTTTGTTGCGAGCAGAAACGACATGAGATGCATGAAAGTCATTTTTTTTACAAAAAAATGTCTTTACGAGGGAGCTTTATGCCATTTTATTTAAGCTTACACCAGCAACTTGTCAAACATAGAAAAACTTTTTCAGCAAACCGCTCAAATTATTCAACAGTTCGTGGTAACGAACTGTAGTAAGGAGCGACCCGTCTCAATAGTAACCGAAACTCTAAAAAAAACAGAAATTTGTTTCTGTTTTTGCAATCAAAAGAATCGCATTTTAATACTAGTTTCGAATATACAAGTTTCATCAGGTATAGTCTTAACCATCAAAAGTTACGAGCCTGAAAAATATGCCTTATTTTAGAAAACAGGAGGAAACACCCCCTAAAAGGCATAGAATCTGAAAGAAAATCACACCACCTAATTCCACGTATCAGAAAACCCTACTGTAGAAGTTCGAAATGTGGAATTTTGTATTTTTCACCAAAAGACAGATCACGGATGCGCGTTCATTTATTTATCTTTTTTATTTGTTATTCCCAGGGATGATCGTATCGACCCAGTGGTCCTACGATGTCACGAGAGGGCTCATTCTAACGGAAATTAAAAATTCTACTGCCCCTTTTAAATGACCAAAAATTAGAGGGCACCTAGGCCCCCTCCCTCGCTAATTGTTTTCCCGAAGTCATCAGATGACAATTTTGACATTGCCACTTTGTTCAGCATAGTCGAAAAACCAAATAACTATGTCTTTGGGGACGACTTAATCCCCCACAGTCCCCGTGGGAGAGGCTGCAAGCTACAAACTTCGACCGTCGTTTACATAAAGTAATGTTTATTGGGAAGTGTACAGACGTTATCAGGGGGACTTTTTCACGGGGGGGGGGGGGGGTTCAGGGGAAGGAGGTTACGTAGGAGGGTCTTTCCATGGAGGAATTTATCATGAGGGAAGAAAATTTCCATGAAGGGCGTGTAGGATTTTCTAGCATTATTTAAACGAAAAAAAAAAGTTTTTTTCAACTGCAAGTTAGGAGCAGCATTAAAACTTGCAACGAACAGAAATTATTACGTATATAAGGGGGTTCGTCTCCTCAATACCTCGCTCTTTACGTAAAGTATTATTAGTAATTTCAACTATTTATTCTACGGCCTTTGTGATTCAGGGGTCATTCTTAAAGAATTGGGACAAAATTCAAGCTTTACCCTAAAGAGCGAGGTATTGACGAGGGGGCGAACCCCCTCATATACTTGATAACAATATACAAATATGGAAGTTCGTTACGTAAGTTAATTCGTAAGTTACGTACATTTATTACTAATAAAAACATTGTAAAAAAATAAAAAGTTCTAGTTGCCTTTTTAAATAACCAAAAATTGGAGGGCAACTATGCCTCCTCCCCCACCTTTATCAAAAACTATGAGAAAGCCATTTAGCCAAAAAAAAAGCCAAAAATCAAAACATGCATTAATTCATAAACGTTCAGAAATTAAATAAAAAACAAATTTTTTCAACTGAAAGTGAGGAGCGATATTAAAACGTACAAAAATTATTCCGTATACGAAAGGAGTTGTCCCCTCCTCGACGCCTCACTCTTTACGCTATTTTTTTATTGTTTTAAGCAGTAGAGTTGTGAGAAAGAGTCAAACTTTAGCGTAAAGAGCGAGGCGACGAGGAGGCGACAACCCCTTTCTTATACGGAATAATTTCCCTACTTTAAGGGAATTGGGGCTTCTTACTTTCAATTGAAAAAACTTGTTTTTTATTTATTAAATGGAAATTAAATCCTATAAAGCATTCTATCAGCCTGATAAAACCCTTCTCATCTTGATCAAACACTTCGTTGTAACGAACTGAAAGTAAAGAGCGACCCGGCTCAATAGTAACAGAAACTATAAAAACGGAATTTTGATACAAATAGATACATCAAAAGAATCGCATTTTTATGCTGATCTTAAATATATGTTTTTACCCATCAAAAGTTAGGATCTCGTGGGAGGATCTTTGAAGGGAAATTTTCATGAATTTTATTGATGTAATCTTATTTTAAAAACATTCAGAAATTAAATTTTACAAAAACAAGTTTTTTCAACTGAAAGTAAGGAATAACATTAAAACTTAAAACGAGCAGATATTATACCAATAACGTATATGAGGGTGTTCGGCACCTCGTCAATACCTCGTTCTTTACGCTAAAGTATTTTTAGTGATTTCAAAGGAGCTATTTATTCTAATTAAATGGCTTTTGGGATTCAGGGGACATTCTTCTTAAAAAATTGGAACCCGATTCGAACTTTAGCGCAAAGAGGGAGGTATTGACGAAAGGGGGAACCTCCTCATATTACGGATAAAGGGAGTTTCTTCCCTCGTCAGTACCTCTCTCTTTATGCTAAAGTTAGAGTTTTGTTAAATAATTGCCGATATAAACAATAGTTTGTTTGTGCTATTTTTTTTGGTCAATCTTAGCTTTTAATATTATCTTAAGCAGCTTCTTAACTATGATTTTTATGTGATAATAAACCAAAGATTTTGCATGTCTTC
>NC_088868.1:16572727-16615891 GCF_032884065.1 Artemia franciscana
AGGTGACTGACCGTATTTCGAATAGTAGGCTCTACGAAAAATGTGGTTCAATCCCACTTTCTAGGGCTATAATGAAAGGAAGGTTGAGATGGCTAGGGCACGTTCTGCAGATGATAGATTGCCAGAGATTGTCCTTTTTGGCCAACCGTCTCGGGTTAAACAGAAAGCAGGTCTTAAAGGAAATGGGAACTCCCTGGGAGGGGGTAAAGCGGGAGGTTTTGAATAGATTAGGATGAAGGAGGAGCGTGAGTAGCTGTGTTGGCCTCATTCTGCTTGGTGCTGCAGAGAGTTATTAGTAGTAGTAATCCAGTCATAGCAGAACCTTCAGTAAGGATATTTTATCATGTTTGTAACGTATAAATAAGAATTACTAAAAATTTAGCTTGAATGAATCCTATTTACTTTTTGTTTTATTAGAAAGAAACAGCCCGCATTACTATGACATGATTCTTCATTCGACAAGAAAAACATAAAAAAAAACTTACAGTACGATATTTGAACCACACCAATTGCTTTAGTTGTTCCATATACATCGAACACAGCATAAATAGGTCCATCTTGATAAGGTATTTCACCAGATAAGGGTCCATCATAGAGTGTTTCAGCAGTACAGTATCTCAAATCTCGCCCATTTACACTGATTTTCATTTCGGCAGTGTGATCATTACACGGAACAAAACGGACTCCCAAATAACCTCCAACTTCAGTAGGTAGTGTGCTTTCAGTGAAACTGCTAAAAAAAATAAGTTAAATTTTAATAAAACAGGACTGAAGATACTAAAACGACCTATTGAAGGAAAAAACCTAAAATGACAACTAATAGCCAAGAACTGATGAGTTAATCAAATCCCCAGGCAAAATTTCAATTTCAGTTGATTGAATCTTAGTTTCTCACACAAAGATTTATTCAGACGATTAGATCAACCAAAGATTTATTTCACCTCATAGCTTCATGACAATTAGTGGCATCAAAAAGATATTATACAGAGGCATACAAAATGCTATTAAGGTAAAAAAGGTAAAGGATACGGGATTAGACTTTACAGTCCCTACCAACGGTGCTGATCTCCGTTTCTTGGCCCTTCAGCCAGGAAGTGCAACGGGGGGTTGGGGGCCAACCAACCTGTGCTTTCGCGCACCCTTCTTGTTTACCTTCCCCAGATTTCTCCAGGTACCCATTTAGAGGTGGGTCAACTCTGGCTAAGCTTACAGAGTCGCGCCACTGACCCCCGTCCCAAACTAAACAATTGGGTACACTGGGATTCGAACCTGTGTCCTCTCGGACAAAGGATCCTGAATCCAGCGCCATAAAATTCCTCTCCAAAGTCTTTATAAATAGTAAATTAACTGTATACTCTGCATTACAAAACTATTTGTAATATCTATGAAAATCCATATCAAATAGCAGAACAGTTCCATGATGTAAGTCAACAGAGGCGAAGGCAAGAGTGGAATTTGTATTGTTATTAAAGTGGACATTCACAATAGTTCTCAGTTTTGAAATCAATAAAAAAAACCTACAATCAAAATTTTTGGCAAATTTTGTGCACTAAGTCCTAAAAAATGAAAATCAATCTCATACATTATAATGTCATTAGTTGAACTTTTAATCTCCATTAGTCTTCAAAAACGGAGATCGCCAAATTCCATTTGCCCGGAGTGATATTTATAAAAGTCAATCGAGTCTTTGAGCACTTCAAAGAAGGACTGTACCTGGAATGCAAAGTAATTTCTAAGATGATACAAAAAGTACTATCCTGCTTTTAGGACAATGTTTAAGTTTGCTTGCATTCTTTTTTGACATAAAAGGTCAATAAAACTATTGACATGAAAAAATTTGACAAAACATGTATGAACATATTTCACCTGACCATATTTGTTAAGCTGCTGTGCACCTTTGACAGAGCACATATCCAAGTTCTTTGAACTAAGTTTGGCATTGCAAATTGTGGCAGTGAAGAAATTGTAGAAGGGTCAATTTGTGTAAGTCCGATTCTCAAGTGACCACTCCATCCTCTTTCAGTTTGAAGTATTTGTACAACAAATTGCTCATTTGGCAACAATGGATTACTGCTAAATACTATTGCGTCTGCAAAACTAGAAGATCTAGTGGCAACTGTCCGACTCTCATCAATTGAAATATTCTTCCATGCTGCAAGTGGAACCTTTTCATCTTTGAATCCATGACTATTGTTTTTCTAAAAAGAAAGAATAGCAAAATTGGATAAAAGTTGCAAAGCAAGGTCCCAGAAAGTTATATTTATACTATTAACAAGAGCACAGAGACTTTCAATAGCCTATAATTCATAGCTTAGAAAAAAATTCAAAACAGAATATAGTACCAAAGTTAAAAAAAAATCAACAGTCAATAAACAATACTTAAAATTTGTATAAAGAAAAATACAAAAGAGCATAAAAACAACTCATAGGAAAGGTTTTGAGAATATTCACTAAGATAAAGAAGAGAAAGAACAGGCAATAGATTTCCCTTGTGACCAAAAGAACAAAAACCCAAATAACCAAGTACTAGTGATGAGCTTCCCCAGCTCCATTGAAATTAGCTTAAAATTTCATCTGCCTCCTAGGAACTATTTTTGAAAGTTTATCTAGAAAATCTTTGACCCAGAAACTTTGCAATTAGAAACAAGTACAACAGTGAGAAATGTGATCTTTTTACTTTACCCTGTGCAAATTAAAATGAAAAACAAAGTAGATAGATAGATAGATAGATAAATGTTTATTTATAACAAGAATTAAACCATATAAACAAACAGCACAAATGTCTAATGGCATACTTAAGCGCGTGGTATATCACCAAAAAAAAAAAAAAAAAAAAAAAAAAAAAAAAAAAAAAAAAAAAAAAAAAAAAAAAAAAAAACACAAACAAAAGAAATAACCGTCATTAATTCGGCTTAAACTAATATACACTTTTTAAGGAAATCAAACTTCAACACTCACAACGGAAAATATTATGGGAGACTAGCAACATGATTTCTTAATAACTTCAGAAATTTATTTCTATCATTACAATTTCTCACGGCTATTGGGATTAAATTCCAAACTTTTGGACCAATATGATGCAAACTAGATCCCGCTCGCACTTTTGGCCTAATTTCAAAAGAGAAATCAGAACTATGAGATGTTGGGTAATTGTGGAATTGTGAATTTGTCGGGAATAATCTTTGGAAATTTAGTGACAGTTGTCCAAAGACATAATTGTGGCAAATATTAGAAATGGCAATAAAATGATGTTGATGAACAGAGAAGAAACCAGAAGATCCATAAAGATGGCTAACTGAGGATCTATTATTAACATTAAAAATTAATCTAAGTAATAATAAAATAAATCTTATTAGAGAATAAGATTAAGAATTAATGAGCACTACAATAAGCTAAAACCAGAATAGCTGCTTTATATCACAGAGTTGTACATACAGAGTTGTATGTACTTTGCAGCCACAAAATATTTCGTCTACAAAGACAGAGCAGATAAATTTTCTGCTTTTACGATTTTTTGTGCTAGGATCAAGATAGTTTTAGGAAGACGTCATCCATTGCAACATTGATAGCAAAGTTTTAAATCTGCTACAATAAATCTCCTTTTCTAGAGTTTTTTTAATGTTATTAAAATTGTCATAACAGTCCTACACTTACAGAGAAATAGAAGGACTTATACAGTCCTACATAAAAATTTCATAACGGAAGTTTGACAAAAATGCATAAAAAAAATACAAGGATGACCATAAGTTGGATTAAAGACACATTTTTTTTTTTCATCAATCATGCGGATGGAGTCCCATAAAAGTAGACAGCAGATTTCCCTGTAGGTTTATCAGTTGTAGTTGTAGAAAGATTTATTTTAAATGAAACAATTAACTTCTTGTATTCTGCTGTTTATCCGTTTCTATAATCTGTCTTCTCTATTTTTGGGTACGTAATTTTATTACTAGAACAAAGAATCCAATTTCTGAATCCTTATGCATCTAGAATTAGTAAGTGTCATATTTTAGCATTTTGTAAACAAGTTGTTTGTATATGTATTTATCTTTATTTTTATCGAGCAATACAAACTGTTAATAGTAAAAAGGAGGAGGAATAAGTCAAAGCCTTAACAATTTTGTTAATTGAGATTTCACAATCAAATAGCACAAAGGTCCCCTTGTTTTACTATGGGTTTATTGACAAAACAAAAAACAATAAATGTCACATAATTAAAAACATCTCAATCCATTCCTGGGTGCCTAGAGCCGCATTATTTACATTTTAAAATATAAATACTCAGATTGGCCATCACTCCTACTCTTAGACACAATCAGGGTCATTACTAGCCAAAATGTCCAGAGGAGGGAGAAAAAGATTTTACCGACTGGCAGGCCATTTTTACTCACTATTTTTGTCAAAAATCAGCATAATGTCCCTTTCAAATACAATACATAAAAATCACTGCATTTACTAAGCAAGATCCAGATTTTCTTACACATCATTTCACCATTTTAATGCTGTTTATTTAACCAAATGGCAAATTGTGGCACCATCTGTAAAATCATGGCAGGAATTGGTAAAACTGCTGCGTTTACCGACCAAGTTCGAAATTTTTGTAGATGACATGTCAGTATTTTCATGGTTTCTATTGAACCAAACACAGAATTTTAGCAGCATCAAAACAATTGGAACGTGAAGCACCCCGATTTTACCAACTTCTTTTTTTAAACATTGAGTGACTAAAAACATTGGGGGGGGGGGAGGGGCGTCCCCTTCCCCTCTCCCCATATGTGATGGGCCTGACACAATTATACCTCACAAAAACAAATAAAATTAACAAGGGGAAACCAACCCATGATAAAAAATAAAAATCAGTGAAAGAAAAAGAAAACATCAGCTATTTTTGTAATGCTAGCAAATGATCTTTTACCCTTTTTAAGTGACGCAAGGGACCTTTTTACCTCTCAGCTCCACTAGGGTCAAAAACCATGTCCATGGACATATTATATTTGGAGCTAAATCTGATCGCATAGATGGATGATGGGTATGAGCAGGATTGAAGATGAAGGGGTATTCTGATTATGCTGGTCAGAAATAGGTGGAAATATTGTCTTAAATGAAGATGGCAGTTTACCAGACAGAAACTTATAAACAGAAGTCAAACAGGATAGTTGATGTAGTGATTCCACTGACAAGCACTCCTTATTTTCTTCAAATTAATATCAGACTATGTTGTGGATCAAATTCAGGTTCCACAAGTGAGATTTAAAAGTCAATTGAAAAATCATAGCACAATACTTCAAACTGGGTTTTGTAAGAGCATGTTATTGGAGGACTAGTATTTTCTGAAATAGCTTCCAGGATAGCTTCAGCTTAACTACAAGTTTTCATCAAGGAGGATCGTCATGTATTTTGCAAAGAGCTTTTCTGGTCAACTTATCACCCTTCTGTAGGTTTGGATACCGAATATCTGTGGAAGAATATCCCTGAACTGGGAAATCAGTAAACCACATGATTATTCAACATTAATAACGAGTCAGGTAGCATCCATCCAGAGATACACCTCCTCCAGAACTTTCCTCAGCTTGGACATGACCATTGTCTTGCCTGTTTTTCAGCATCCAAGCATGGTGTCATCAGCAAAGCCAGAAGATTATTCTCCTCATCTTTGGGTTTGAAAGAATTTTCACCATAACAAAGATTACAGCTGCAGAGATTTTTGTGTGCTATGTCTAGTCCTCAATATAAGCTGTTAACATGGATCAGGAACAGCAAGGGTCCTAATATTGAGCCCTGAGGGACACAGTTGACAATTACATCATTTTCATGGTGTTTTCCCATATAAATCCTGAGGTCCTTCAGATAAGATCCAAGCCAATCCAAAGCAGTGCCTCTCATTCTTATACGTTCTAATTTCCTGAGAAAGATTGAATGCTGAAATACTATCAAAAGCTTTTCTGATATCAAAAAGAGCTGCTACAGGTAGTAGACTCAGAATCCAGATATTTGTTTATCCATAAGTTCAATCCAAATAGCACATCTTTGGTGGAGTACCCTTGTCTGAACCCAAACTGGCGGTTAGTTAGGAACCCTTTCTTCTCAAGAAATAAGAGCAGTTACTATAGCAAAAGTTTTTCGAAAACTTTTGAAAACTGAAATAATGGAAATGCATCTGTAATTAACCAGATCTACTCAATGCAGAATATTGACTTGCCGTGCTTGAAGCTCTGCTTATTAACGTGCATGCCCGTGCTTATAATTATTTGCTTGCTTATATATGTTTTTGTTGTAGGTGCTTGCGTGGGTTTCCATTAAACCATTAAACTAAACCAAAGATATTTCATGGTGTCAGAAGTAAAACAGTAAACATGGACAACACACCACATCCGTCCTTGGACTGGTCATCGACGAACCTAAAATCGGCCTGGAAAAGGTTCAGACAACACTGTGAATTAATGTTCTCCAGACCACTGGAAGGCAAATCCCAGGCTGTCCAGTGTTCGTATCTATTGATATGGGTTGGTGATAAAGGAAGAGACATTTTCAGCACATGGACTCTAACAGATGCCGAGACAAACAGGGTTCAAACGTACCTTAATAAATTCGAAGCCCATGTTGAACCCATATCAAACCCCATAGTGACAAGATTTACTTTCCACAAGCGAGACCAAGGTAATGAAAACATTGAACAATATGTGACCGACCTCAAGTTAATTGCTAATGACTGTGACTTTGGTACCAGCAGAGATTACCTGATAAGAGATCGTCTTGTCTTTGGAGTTAAGAGTGACAGGATTAGAGAGAAATTGCCAAGTGAAGGAGGGACATTAACCCTTGCCAGAGCAATAGAGATTTGCCGTGCCATCGAATCTGTACAGGAAACCCAAGCGCAAATGACAGCTACTAATAAGACTTCAGTGCCCATGATGAAACAAGAGATAGATGCCCTGAAGAAAGAGTACACAACAAGGAATGCTATTTCTGTGGTGCACCTTATAGAAAGAATCATAACTGCCCAGCCAGGGGCAAAACATGTTCAAAATGCTACAAACTGAATCACTTCGCCAAAGTATGTAAAAGCAAAGGTGTGAATGAAATAAGCCAAAAAGAAGCAGGAAAAAGTGCAAGTGAGTTCATGATTGACACTGTCAAAAACATGCTAGTGAAACATGCAGATGGGCCAGATGCTGTAATAAGAATTGTTGACCAGACACTAGACTTAGTCTTAAAAATAGACACAGAAGCTGAAGCAAATGTTCTTCCGGTCAGCGACTATAATAGCATGGTACCTAAACCTCGTTTGCAACCAACAAAAGACATTCTAACAAGCTACTCTGGAGAAAGATTACAGATTTTGGGGTTTGTAGAGCTACGCATCTGCTACAAGGAAGGTGAGAAACAGGTTCACCAGTTTCATGTGGTCAACAGTGATTGCAAGCCAATCCTTAGCAGAAAGACAAGTCAGAATATGAAATTGATCAAATTCATTCTGAATGTACAGAGCGAACCTGCACCCACAATGAAACCCGAAACGGCCAGAATACTGGAGGAATATGGAGATGTTTTTGAAGGTGTAGGAAAACTCCCGGGGAAGTGTAAAATCCACTTGAACGAAGGAGCTGTACCATCAGTACAACCACCAAAAAGAGTTCCATTCGCCCTACAAGAAAAACTCAAAAAAGAACTTGATCGCCTTGAAGTCATGGGCATCATTGAAGACAACTACACCAACTGAATGGGTAAACTCAATCGTAGTCGTCCAAAAACCAAAAGGATCTCTTAGGATTTGTTTAGATCCTGTCGACCTAAACAAATGGGTGCAGCATCCTTACCACACAATACCATCATTTGATGATGTAGCAGCAAAATGTTAAGGATCTAATACATTTTTTAAATTGGACACAAGACAAGGATACTGGTCCATGGAACTAGATGAGGAGTCATCCCTCCTAACCACCTTTAGCACTACATTTGGCAGATATTGCTGGAAGCGATACCCATTTGAAGTCAAATCAGCACAGGACGAGTTCCAACGGAAGATGGAGGAAGTCTTCGAAGGACTCGACATTGGACTCATAATAGATGACATTGCTGGAACAGGAGCAAATACAGAAGATCATGATGCTAAGTTGAGGCTGGTAT
This sequence comes from Artemia franciscana, assembly GCF_032884065.1. Classification (NCBI taxonomy): domain Eukaryota; kingdom Metazoa; phylum Arthropoda; class Branchiopoda; order Anostraca; family Artemiidae; genus Artemia; species Artemia franciscana. The sequence continues at coordinate 16,580,852 of NC_088868.1, forward strand.
TACAGCGAGCCAGAGAAAAGGGAGTAAGGTTCAACCGAGATAAATGTATTTTTAATGCTGTAAGCATTCCATTCTTTGGGCACTTGCTGACCACTGAAGGGATCAAAGCAGATCCAGAGAAGACAAAGGCAATTGTGAACATGCCAGCACCAGAATCACACGAACAGCTACAGGTGCTCCTAGGCATGTACAATTATTGAGCAAGATACATCCCAAACCTCTCCACTCTAAACCACCCTCTCCGTGAACTGTCTAAATCCAAAACTTACGGCTGGACAACCCAGCATGAGAATGCGAGGAAGCAAATCCAAGCCTTAATCTGCAAAAACCTCTCATACTTTGACCATAAGAGCAGAAATGTAGAAGTCATAGTGGACGCCTCTCAACATGGGCAAGGGGCCCAACTAGTCGTCGACAACAAAACAGTTGCCTTTGGATCCCGGTCCCTCAGCGGAGCAGAAAAACAGTATTCGCAAATTGAGAAAGAAATGCTAGCTGTAACATACGCTTGCAAACACTTCCCCCAATACATTTACGGTAGAACAACCACTGTAACCACCAACCACAAGCCTCTTGAGGCAATACATAAGAACCCCATATCCAAGGCTCCACCACGACCTCAAAGAATGATGAAAACAGTTCAGAACTATGACATACAAGTCATATATGGCCCAGGCTCCGAGATTCCGGTTGCAGATGCCCTTTCCAGATTACACTTGCCCGAAACAGATCCAGACGCTCAGCATGACTTCGAATTTGCAGTACTCAGCTTTCTCAGATCTGTCCCAATTCGCGACAACAAGATCCAACAAATCATAGAGCAAACAAGGATTGACCAAAACCTACAAGTGCTGGTCAAGACCATCGCTGAGGGATGGCCCGATCATCGCCATGAATGCAACACTGCAATACTCAAGTTTTGGAATCACAGAGATGAACTAACATACATGGATGGCGCGATTCTGAAGGGCGACAGAATCATAATCCCAGAAACACTGCAGAATGACATTTTAAACGAACTACAAGCTTCCCATCTCGGAATGGTCAAAACCAAAGAACGAGCCAGGATGGTAGTGTTCTGGCCAAACATTACAAAAGATATTGAGAACATGATTGGCAGCTGCAGTACTTGTTGTACTATGGCACAAAACCAAGTCAAAGAGAGTATGATCACATCTCAAATCCCCACACATCCATATGAACATGTTGGAACGGATATTTTCGAATTCATGGGAGTTCAGTATCTAGTCACTGCTGACTATTGCAGCAGGTTCATAGAAGTCGATAAGCTAACAACAAGCACATCACAGCAAGTGATCACCAAACTGAAAGCCCACTTCGCCAGACACGGAATCCCGAAAACACTGACGACAGACAACGGGACTCAGTTTTCTTCGAAGGAATTCAGAGATTTTATTGACAAATGGAGCATTGACCACAAAACGTCAAGCCCAAACTATCCACAGTCAAATGGATTTAGCGAAAAAACGGTACAGACGGCAAAAAGGATCATGTCCAAAGCCGTAGAACACCAGTCCGATCCGTACTTAGCCAGGCTGGAGTACCGTAACACACCAGTCGATGGGCTAGCCTCACCAGCACAGTTGCTGATGAGCCGACAACTCAGATCCGTTTTACCCGTTCTTCCCAGACACTTAAATTCTAAGGTCATCCCACCCTCATCTTTCCAACAAGCGAGAGAAAGACAACAGAAACTACAAACAGAGTCGTACAATAGACACTCAAGGGACCTAAAACCACTACTCAAGGATCAGACTGTGTGGGTGAAGCTTGCCCACAATGCTAGGTGGCAGAAAGCACTGATACTGGAAAAATACAAATATGCGCCACGATTCTACATTCTTCAAAAAGAGAATGGAAAGGTCTACAGACGGAACAGGCGACAGATCAGAGAGAGAAACCAAAGTATGTCCACCGAGCCGCAGTTTGAAGCAACGTCCCCGAAACCCAGTATACCTGGAGATCAATCCTATGTATCTCCTCGAGCCCAAATAGGAATTGAACAACCACATAGCGTCCCGTCAAGTCCCACAAATTTGCCAACGCCACCTCGTGCTACAACTATACCCGCCGAAAGATTTGCTACACCACTAGCAGATGCTGCCACTGCAGAGTCTCCTTCACGATCCCCTTCATACCTAACCCAACGACCAAGACAGCCGCTACGCGGCACCACGCGTCCTGGGCGAATTACAAAGCCACCCACCAGACTCAACCTTTGATATTATCAACAAAAGAAGGAGGATGCAGAATATTGACTTGCCGTGCTTGAAGCTCTGCTTATTAACGTGCATGCCCGTGCTTATAATTATTTGCTTGCTCATATATGTTTTTGTTGTAGGTGCTTGCTTCGGTTTCCATTAAACCATTAAACTAAACCGAAGATATTGCACTCAAGAACATCCTTTACTTGCGGAATTATTCTAGCTTTTATTAGTAGTTCTGGGAAAGTATCCTTTTGCAAGGACACATTCATTAAGCAAGAAAGAGGTTCTAGGATTGACAGGGCAACTTCTTTTAGCATTTCAGTGTGTACTTGGTTAAACGCAGAAGCCAAATTGCCTCTTAAATTTCATGTGAATAGCAAAATTTCAGAATGATAGACAAGTGCAAATCCTGATTTAGTGCATGCTGAACCAATGTAATCCTTAACACCCTTTGCAGGATTTCCCACAGAATCTGCTAGCTTATTGCCCACCTCCAAAAAAAGGCTCCCAAAGCATTTACAATGTTTCCTGGTCCCAATGCAGTTACCCCATGTACAACTAGTGTCAATGAGAGCTCAGGCAGGGATCTGCAGGGGTGTAGTATGGAATTAACAACTTTCCATACTTTTTGAGAGTTTGTTCCACTTTCAGCTATTTTCCTGTTAATATAACTTCTTTTTGCTTTATGTAAAATTGCTCAAAGGCATTTTTTAGATTTCTCAAGTGTCTTCATTACTTTTGTGGTAAAATTCTAGTGTACCTACTGAAATGGAATGATTATTTTGTTTACTCAAGAAGTTTCGTTTATGTTTATTTTTATGTTCCAGGTGCTTGGGTCTAATATATGTACCTACTAACTGACGTATCACTAGCCAAACGAAGAGTTTATTGCATGGTGTCAGAAGCAGAAGTTCAGAAATCAGTATGGATAGCACACTAGCCTCATTAATCAATTCGTTGAGCCTCAATCTCAAGTCAGAATGGAGGAAATTCAGAAGGCACTGTGAACTATGTTCTCAGGTCCTATAAGTAGAAAACCAGATGCAGTTAAACGTAGATGTCTACTAATCTAGACTGGAGAAAAGGGACAAAATGTATTCTCCAGATGAACCTTAACTGACATGGAACAAAATATGCCAAAAGTATATTTGGATAAATTTGAGAACTATATCCAGCCAAGTGCAAACCTATTTTAGCTAGATATATCTTTCACCAACGAAACCAAGGTGAAGGAGAGATTATTGACTCGTACGTCACCCAGTTGAAAATACTCGCAACTGACTGTGAATTTGACACTCTGGAAGACCAGTTAGTTCAAGATAGATTGATCTTTGGAGTAAAAAATGTAAAAATCGTCAAGCAGCTCCTCAGCAAGGGAGCAGCACTTACTTTGGTTAGAACAATTGAGTGCAGCCATGCAATAGAAACTGTTCAAGAGACCCAAGCACTGATGGTAAACAAACATGTGCAGATTTGAATCAAAAAAGAACTGGAAATGGTTCAAAGACAGAGTAACTCCCCTACATACTATTTCTGTGGTGGTTTGTACTCTGGAAATCACAAGTGCACAGCTAAAGGGAAGCAGTGTAGCAAGTGCAGGAAGATAAACCATTTTCCCAAAAAGTGCAAAAACAAGGCAGTACAAAAACTTGAAACAAGAAGTATGGCAGAAGAAGGGATGCAATTCATGATCGAGTCCATCTCCAATGAAGAAAAGGAGGAAAAGCCTTATGCGCTAATAAGACTGGCAGACCAGGATAGCGAATTCGCTTTCAAGATAGACAAGGGTGCCGAGGCCAACATTTTGCCATTCAAAGACTTTAATAGATTGGTAAGAAAGACCCAGACACAAATCATTCTGGAATTACTGCCAAGAATAAGCCAAACTCAACAGACTTGTCATAAAAGGGGAACAAATAGTTATCCTAAGATGCATGAGGGCAGGCATATTAGACCAACTACAAGCTTCTCATCTAGAAGCAGGGAAGACCAAAGAGAGGGCCAGAACATCTGTATTCTGGCCAGGCATTACACAAGACATAGAAAAATTCCGTCAGCCAATGCAAGGTGTTTCCTCCCGCCAACAAAAGGAAACAATTATATTAAGCAAAATACCAGACTATCCCTTTCAGTATGTAGGCACTGATCTGTTCCTGCTGAATGGGCAAGATTACATGGTTCCTGTTGATTACATGAGTTGATTCATTGAATTAGATTGCCCAATCAACACCATGGCCAGTTATTAACAAGGTGAAATCTCATTTTGTCCGACATGGGATACCTGAGTGACTCACAACTGACAACAGATCTCAGTTTGGTGCAAAGGAATTTGAGCAGTTAATGATCGACTGGAGAATCACCCACTCAACCTCAAGCCCAAACTATCCCCAATCAAACAGCATGAGCAAAAAGGCTGTGGAAACCGCAAAAAGACTACTAATGAAATCAAATGAGGCCAAGAGTAATCCATACCTGGTATTACTCAAGTATTGAAATACACCTATCAATGGATTTTCCCCTGCTCAGATAGTTTCATTTTTAATGAAATTACCTATACTGGTAAGTTCCCTGATTGTTAGAAATTAGGTTTTATTACTCCCATGAAAAAGAAGGGTAGTAAATAAGATTTTGCTGCTGTCCAGGCCATTATTCTTACTCTTGCGTTTTCCAAGTTATATGAAAGCTTTTTATCTGATTGGTTGAAAGTAAAAATAATCCCAAATGTTGGCCAAAAAGCAATTGGGGAATTTGTGCTCTACCTCTACCTCACACTATCTGGTTCACCTTTTGGATACTATATGTAATAAACTTGAAAAACCCAATACCTGGCTCAATGTTATCACAGTTGACTTACAAACGCCTTTTGATTTAGTTAACTGTAATAATTTTCCTAGTTGACCCCTATTTAAAAAGAATAATTCCGTCCTTCCTTTCTAATAGAACGCAAGTTATCAAATACCTGAATGTATACTCTGATTCCCTCCCAATTTATAATGGTGTACCCCAGGGAACCCTCTTAGGTCCAGTTTTATTTCTTACCATGATAAACAGTCTTGGTGTTGATTTCCCAGGTAGATGGAAATTCACTGATGATTTGACTGTCTTAGAAACATGTTTAAAAAATCTAAAAAGTAACCCAATGGACATCTTGGAGTCAATATCAGATGAAGCTGTTGCTAGTCATATGAGAGTCAACCCTTTAAAGTCAACAATTTTAACAATTAGTTTCCTAAGAACTCCCCCCTTCTTTCTCCTGTCCTATCCCCCCTGAAATGTCTGTTAATACTATGAAATTACTGGGTGTTACCATCTCGAGCAACTTAAAATGGGATTGCCAAATTAATGATTTCTTAAAATGTACAAATACTGCATTTTCTCTCCTCAAACTCCTCAATAAATTTAAATGTCCTAAATCACATTGTTTGAGGATTATTCTCTCTTTTGTATGTCCTGCCCTTGAATATGCTTGTCCTGTTTGGCATCCTGGCATCTCCAATGAATTGTCAGACAGAATAGAGGCAGTGCAAAAAAGGTACCTAAGAATTCTTTTCAATGAGGGTAAAGTGCCTTACATTTCTGTTCTTTGGAGAGGAAATCTAGTCACCCTTAAGAAAAGCAGAGCACAAATTTCCTTATGTTTTGCCCACAATGCCTTGCATAACGCTTGTGCTACTTCTCTTTCCCCTAGTGATCATTTACCCCCCCCCCCCCACATTTTGTTTCAAGAAAAATCCCCCTTCTTGCCCCAGTAAGAGTTTCCACTGAAAGATATAGAAGAACATTCACCCCTCATATAGCTGAAATTTTAAATCAATAACCCCCCCCCCCTTCTATTTCACTTTTGACCTTGTCTTTGGCACAATCCTTTAATTAATTGTAAATTTTTAATTTTAACAGCTAATTTGACTTGATTTTAAGTAATTTCTTTTTGTAATTTTACAGTATTTGACATATGATGCAAATTCGGCAATATTTTTCTTTTAGCCTGTGATTTTGTTTTATCCCCTACCCTTTTTGTTTTTGCCATTAATTGCATAAAGTTCATTTTACTTCTTGTACTTGGACCTTTTTCTTTTTCATATGTGTTAAATTTTTCTTGGCCCTTTTTATGCTTGATTTGTGTTTCTTCTAATTTTGTTCTGCTGTAGTAGTTGTTTCTTTGTTCTGCTTTTTCTTTTTAGACATATGAAGCAAATTTGGCTCTATTAGAGCTTGTGATAGCCTTTTGAAAATAAATATTATCTTATCTTACCCAGTATCAAGCCAGCTTTGCAACCTGAACTTGTCCATTTAGAAAAGCTTAAATAACAGAGAAAGATGGCACAAGAGGCCCAAACTAAATATTATGACCAACTCTTGCTTAACAAATCTTGCTTATACTATGTTCATCTTTAAGAAGGAGGGATATTCCACCTCAACAAGGTACACATTAAACCAAGACAGGTTCCAACAGTGACTTACCTGAATGACAGTGTAAGCTGTCAAACTTTAAGCTCCCACTCTTCCAAGGATCCCAGCAGATCAAAAAGCATCCCACACTCAGAGAACACACTTAATCAGCAAGCTGATTCCTATGAAAGCACCTACCCCTATATGACAGAGCCTATGCTACCATTGCAAGGTGCATTGGAGACAGAAGTGGAACCCTCTGGTCTGACTCATGCAGAAGATAACAACTATGGGAGGGGCAGGACTCTCACCCATTCTAGTCATCAGGTGGAAACCCTGGTGAGGTTAAATTTGGACATCTACAAAAGCAAGCATTAGATCTGGTGAAGAAAAGAAGGAAGATGAAATTAAATTACTATTATGTTTATTTTTATGTTCCATGTGCTTGCATCTAATATATATACCTATTAAATGATGTAGCTTATCACTAGCCAAACAAAAAGTTGCACCTAATCTTTGCTATATTGGAAACAGATTAGGTTAGGAAATGAAACTCTTGGTAATGCATCCAGGGCCAAAAACATACTCAGGGAAGGTAATGCTGAGCTTCAATGTTGCCCCTTTTCTTATTAGCCTATTAAGTCTTAGAAATTTGCCTACCTGATAGGTCTATATCAATTTGATTCTTGACAAAACAATATTTTAAATTAATTTCTAGTTTGTGGTTTCTTTTTGTCTGGTGTTAGTCTTAAAATGCAATCCCTGCCATTTAAGTAATTTTTAAACAATGATAATGGGTTCACTTCTAAATCTAGGAGATATATTTGCAGATCTTCAAAACCTTGTAAATTTAAACTGATCAAAGTTGTAAAGCTGAAAAGAGTTTTCTTGTAGGCTAGCTTACATCATTTCAGCACAAGATCTATTTTGCAAGCTTGAATTAACCATGATGGAGACTTAGGAGAATTCAAGATCATGAGCTTTCAACTGTCTAAGAAAATTGTTAAATTAGTCCAATAAAACTTTAAAGAATTAATGTTTGATCCAAAGCAGGGATTTAGAATAATCTAACTCTTCTAAATTTACTAATAAGAGCATAAAAAAGGCATCAGTAAAATTCTAGTTAATTGACTTCTTGCTATCTCAGAATGGGTTTAGGTTAGGAAAATGAAACTTTCAGGGATGAATCTACAGACTAAAGTATGTCCTGGGAAGGAATTCTAAAGCAACTACCTCTACTCCTTCTCCCTCTAGAGGGCCCTGATCTTTGATGACTAAAAATATGTGTGTTATACAAGTGAAACCTTGCAAAATAGACCTTCTGCTTAATTGAAGTGCAACAAAATTGGGTCAATGTTCCATTACCTGAACAATTGTTTAGGGTCATGAAACTATTGTTAATAGATGCATTTTGACTTTTTGAACATATTTTCTCTCTTGAAAAACTACCACAAACTCATGATTATGGAGTTATCATATATTTGCACATTATGGGGGTGGGGGGTAAAGCACAGCATATATTAAATACAGCAATGGTTAGTTTAAGTATTTAATATATGCTATGCTTTACCCCCACCCCCTAATGTACAAATCTATAGCCCAAATTTGTTTCTAAACTATTACAGATTCGCAATTTCAAATATCTGATCAACAAAATGGAAATGATTGCAATTCTATATGTGTAAATACAAGAATATGTGAACTGGAACAACTCCATAACAGTGAGTTTGCAGTAGTTTTGCAAGAGAAAAAAGATGTTTAAAAAGTCAAAATGTATCTATTTTACAATAGTTTCACAACCCTAAACAATTGTTCAGGTAATAGGAACATTGACCAAGAATTGTTTTCAGTTTCATAACTTTGCTCAATTCCATTTTATAAGGTTTTAAAGATATGGATATACATTTCCTAAATTTTGAAGAAGAAAAAAATTGATATGGCTCAAAATTCTACTCAAATAACAGGAATTGCATTTTCAGAACTAAAGGCAGAGAAAAAGCAACAAGTGACCAAAAGTTAAGGTAAAATTTTATTTTGTCAAAATTTCAATAGGTGACCTGTCATGTAGGCAAATTTCACGGCCCTCTAGAGAGAGAAGTAGTGGAGTGGGTACTTTGACAAGCCTTCCCGGGACATACTTTAGTCTGTAGACCCATCCCTGAAAGTTTTATTTTCCTAGCCTAGACCCTTTCCGAGATAGCAAGAAGTCAATTAACTAGAATTTTATCAAGACATAAAATAGCGTGTTCACCGTGCATTTATACAATTAATGGAATTGCCTAAGATTATACCTTATATAAGCAACTTCAATGGATTTGTAAGTAAAATAATTATTTTTTGAATGTGATCACTTTTTAAATTGTTCTTTCTAATGTTTCGGCGGCGTTGCAATAACTTACTAACAAGATATTTTCGCCTTGTCCATCTATCACCACATTTCTGTCTTAACAGTTGATCGTAAAAGTATTTCCTTTGCACTTCAGATTGGGTCACCCATGTGATTAACCAAAACGGGAGTTACACAACAGCGTAATTTTTGGTAATGAGGGACAGCGTGTGCGTGGACCGCTCTCCACATATTGGAAAGTATCTTCCTTCGGGCCCTTTCATAGGTCATAAAAAGGCCGTTAAAAGGAAAAACTACACAATTTGTTGTTGCTAAAATAATACGGCGACATTTAAAATTGATAATTAGGCCTTTTTGAAAAGATTAATTTCTTAGTAACTTACATGTTTGATACATATTGAAAGAACTGCGCCTAAAATCCAAAGCATTTGAAACAGGTTAGCATTTGTTCATACTCTATATCTTCCTTCTGGCTCTTTCATATATCACATATTATTTAGTTAAAACAGGAAAATATACAATTTATGATTGTTAAGACAATAATGTGACATGTAAATTTGACCATTGAGCCGTAAAGAGAAGGTCAAGTTCTGGGTATATTGCTATGTTCTATTTATTAGAAGAATTGTGCCTAAAATCCCAAGCACATGACAAAGTTCAGCACATACTCTACATAAAATGATTGTGGAATATCTCCAAAAAATCTCTTTAAATAAACTTAAAAATGTACGTCCATGGAGCCTTGATCTTCTTTACTGAAAAAATCAAAGGAAGCTACCGTCTTGGAATGTAACATCCCTTGAACTACTTTGTTTATACTAAGTCTGTCTAGTTCGAATTGATCTTCAAAGACTTTTGTGTCATTTTTTTGTTGGTTTTGTATGGTTCAAAGCTATGAGTGCTTTGAAAAATTTATACTCAGATTCTACTGTAAAACTGGAATTATGCTCGAAGATCAATTATTGTTCAATACAGTCTTGTGGCTAAACTGTTAGAAACAAGCAGGGATACTACTGCTGGTGATTTTCCCTAAAATTTCGTGATTTACCATGGAATTTGGCGATTTTGCTATGTTTGCGCTAAAATTTCTGAATATAGTGAGGCGAATTCTGATAAAAATATTATTAAATAGACTTTATTTTCAGTGGATGGCGAATCTATTGCATACCGAAATAGCCTATATCAGTGGAGATGACCATACAGGCCTGTTAATAAATAAGAAATTTTAAGGAAAATATAATAAAGGACAGTCACGGGATCTACGGCACGCGATTAGATTTTAACTTGGTTGAAGTTTTAGCTGAAATGGAGTGTGAGTAGGCTGATTTCCTGCTTCATAATAAGGTGCGTTGACTATAAACCGTTTCGTATTAGTATAATCATAAATCGGAGCACTTCTCCTTAAGATGGGTGTTAATTTAAAAACTGCAGAGCCGAATTAGCATCTGTCAAAACACTCTTAGTTTTGTCTGAGACAGGTTCGTTGTTTTTCTCACACTAAACAGCCGGATGACAAGTAGAGCAGAAACGCAAAACCAAGCTGGCCCCGTAAATCCGTTAAAACACAGCGAATAAAACTAGAGTTGAGTAAAAACTATTTATAAACTTAACTTGTTTTGCTGCTTTTATAACAAAAGGTACTTACATTCATCATGATGTTTCTCTTTAATGTATAACTCACTTATATCTAACAGCTAAAATTAATTTCCAATGCAATCCATCTTTTAATTTTTGATAATATAGTTTGCTACATACGCTTTAAAGGTCTAGTTGAAATACTTCATGGTATACGCCAACCCATCATAAAGCAAGAACAACGGACGGATCTAAGAAACGTGGAATTTTGAATGTTTTTGTGATGATATATATATATATATATATATAATCCCTATTATCAAGCAATTTCAAAAGGGATGTTTAAGGCTAGATAGAAAGAACGTGATTTTAGTTTACATTTGGACTGCTTAAAATCATGCATCAATTAGAAACAAATTTGCATTCTTACAGGCTTTCAGTGCAATAAGCCAGGTTTACCAATGTCCAAATTTGTTAAGTGTGACCCATAAGTCAAAATAACCGAGGCACTTCATACGGCCTTTGGTTAAATACTAACCTAGGTTTTTTCTGGGGGCCAGCAGCCCATGTTGAGAATCACGGCTCTAACACATTCTGAATTTTAAGCTCATTTTTAAAAGATTTTCTCCTGATTTACTAATACAAATTTTTCGTTCCGGAATGACCTTTAACATGACAAGTGGGACGCGGAAAGTAGCCACTAGGAAAGGTAAAGGTTTAGAAGGGGGGGGGGGGAGGCTGATTCTCCAAGATACATCCTTTCTGAAGCAAAATGCTCCGGATTTCTTTCTTTTGACCGCGGAGTACTGATAGATAAAGATTTTGGTTCCAAGTGAGGCTTGATTTATTTATCATTGTATTTTAAAGAATAATAAAACCACACGACCACTTTGAGTGACGCAAGTATCGTACATTGCAAGACGAGGGTATATTTATTTTATAGAAGCACAAATGAGACATTAGGGCACACTCAAAAATTCTTTGAATAGCTTCCTTTTATTTGTTTCTTGTCCCTGGAACGCTTCCCAGTCTGATTTCCGTTTCCTTAAGAGGCTCAATCCATGTTTTGCAAAAATAATTGACCCCCATTGGTTTCCAGAAGCAGCTGCCTCCTTAACCAGTAGTTCTTGACCAATAGTAGCTTTTGTTTTGATGTCTGATACTGCCCACAATGAATCGAAGGCTCGAGAACCATTTCTGATGACGCTAGTCCTGCAAATTCGCCCTGAAAAAAGAAAATCAGTCCGAAAAATATTCAATAGTTTCTTACTGAACATAATGGGTTTTGATTTAGCAGAATATGTAGTTTTCTTCAGTTGGGAAATAACACATAGGTGGCATTGAACTTCCATGCACATAGAGCTAAAAAAAAGGCCATCCCCTTGACAAACGGTAGGTTTAATCTTACAGTCCTCTAGTCTCTAGTTGCCATCGATAGTATTGATATGTCATATTAGCAGTAAAGACCCATTCATAATGAGATTTCGAGACTTAACTAGCGCTAATTTAAGCCAATCAGAAATTTTCAGCCAATCAAAACTTCTATAAAAAATCTATTGCTAGTTCAAAATGACTATAAACTACGATGAATGCATCCATTATAAAATTAAAGAGCTTAATTTATTTCCAAACTTACAAACGGTCTGTTCGTTTTATAATTGAAACACTATAACCTTCTCTGAAATTCTTTTGGGTTGAAAAATAAACAGAAACAAAAAGCATGAAAAATTGTCTCTTTATGTAGAAATCCTGTTCCTCTTGATCATAAAATGGCAGGTGAGCCAGAAAAATCTGGCTGATATCACACAGGAGTAATTGAGCTTCAAGGAACATTTGGTCCTTTTTTTCTTGGAGGTTGTCTTTATTTTCAACAAGCCAGTAGTGTAGTTTATAGTCATTTTGAACTAGCAATTATTTTCAGAAGTTTCATGTATACACCTGTAGCTGACTTGTTGACGGGATGCAGAAAAAGAACCGACCCCAACAGAAAAAAAAAATTACAAGGGCTTATATGTCTACCATGTTTGTTTTTAATCCCACCTTTCCACCAAACATAAAAGTCTGCGTCCCCTTTCCCTGTTAAAGTGAACATTTAATGACAAAGCATTTCTGCTTGTAATCTGATAGAAAGGTGAGATCTGCTTGAAAATAGACTCAATGTTTCTAGAATATTAGTCTGTCTGCTAGCAAGGCCATAAATAACATATAAATAAACATATTTCGCAAAGTTGCCCCTACCTAACTAGAAACGTTGTTTTTTCTTTTCTTTTTTTCTTACAAAGTGGATAAAAGACAAGAAGCTTTAATATTAGCAGCTGGTTGCGTACAAATTGACAAGCCTTGCCATATATAAGAAAGTAAAATCAGATTTAATTGGGTGGCATTATTTTTAGCTTGGTCTGCCGGTAGAACTTGGCACAGTAGAACTCTAAGTTTCTACGCCGGTAGAAACTTACAACTTACGGTTGTAAGTTTGGAAATAAATTAAGCTCTATAGTTTTATAATGGATGCATTCATCGTGCGAAAAACAAACGGGCCTATGAGTATTTTAATAGTTTTACAGGGGAGAAAAAACATACCTTTCAAGGTCTTCATGGGAATTAATATTTAAATAAGAAAAAAGTAAAAATACGGTCTTGTCTTCAGACAATTACAAAGCTTATTTTGGTTTTCCAAATTGTAAATAAAAGATGGTTCATACACCGTTTCAAAAATGGCCACATTTATCAAAAACTCCGTTGGGTAGGCAATTTTGTTCAAAACTAAATGGCAAAACCAAGACGAAACACCTTATCAATAACAACAGGAGCATCAGGGGGCCCCAAATAAACTAACTAAATTAAACTTAAGAGAAATAGTAAAAGAAATTAAAGGAGCTTAATTTCAAAAAATATTAAAATTGAAGCATATAACTTAAATCCAAATACTAAAGACTGAATAATTACCTTGAGTTTGTTTCTCAGTCTATCCCTGGATTTTTCACCAATAGAGGGTGAAGAGACAAAAGTATCCATGACGTAGCTTCCACAAGGATCACAGAATAAGTCACGTAGCTCATTTGCAGGTAGTGACAGCATACTGTTTATCATCTAGAATAAGATGGGTTTGGCTAGAGACGAATCATAATTTCATTTCGAACAGAGCTACTGTTAACTTGAAAATTCCACAACCAAAACCCACAATGTTGAAAAATTTCTACTAGCAAAGCCTGCCAGACGACATGCAAAAGGAAAAACGTACTGTATCCTATTTTTGAAGGTCAGAGAAAAATGGTTCCACCCTAACATAAAACCCCTCCACCCTATTTGAAAAATTCTGCCAAGATGTTTTAAAATACTATGTTTAAAATACTTAAAATTTGAAAATTTGAAACTATTGTTACTAAATATGCATCAACGTTAAAAACTTACCAATAGGTTGCAGATAGGGGTTCTATGGCAGATCAATTCGAATGCTTTCTTTAGGTCAATCGCCAAGAGGTTGACCTGGCGTTCTGGTTCATCTAGATGCTTTAAAATTTTATCAAGCAAGCTAATTAAGTAATGGCTTGCCGAACTCTTGGAAATACTACCGAATTGCTGAGGGTCATCTTTTATGCAGAATAAAGGTTTATAGCCACCCAGTGATGAAACTTACATAGATTTTACTAAAATAGGTGTCGTCGCAATAGGCCACATACCAGTAAAATCACAGGGGGCTCCTCTCTTGGGGACAGGGGTTATGAATCCCTTCTTCCAATTTTGTAGATACTGGCCTGACATTGCAATCTTGTTGAATATTAAAGTTAAAGGAGCACTCAAAAATTCAGGAAAAGCCTTAAAGAGGTCAATAGGAATATTGAATGGTGTAATTCTCCTCCTCTTCAGTATCATCAGTTGGACACAAACTTGGGATTCTGTGATAATTGGGAAATCCATAAAATCTGGAGACAGATGCAGAGAATCCCCCGGGTCTAGTGGTGGAAGTGTGTGAATAATCGCTGCCAGGTGGGTGTTTAGGAGATCTGAAGTTCCTTTGTCCGGCTCGTCATAGCCGAAATCCAGTCCAGTTTGCATTTTACCTGTCATTTGCTTTATCCTTTTCTACCAGTGTCCAGGCTTAGAATCAAATAAGTGAGATACTTCCTTTTGATAGTACACTGGCTCTGCTTGGCGGGTCATTCGTCTAATTTCATTCTTCAGGATAGTCCCTTCTTTATGTTTTTTTTTTCTGAAAAGTTGTCTGATTTTCCTGCTTAGTGCTTTGATTTCTGTTGTAACGTATGGACGAGCTGCTGAAAAATGTTTAACTTTTTCAGGAAAATAGAAATGGTACTTGCCGAGAAGATTTTCTTGAAAAGTACAGGTCATTTAATCAGCATTAGCCGCAGAAATTATACCGTCACATTTTTCAGTCGTGAGAACGGGGGAAAAGACTATTTTTACTAACGGGAAAAGAATATCCCACTCGAACCCACTGCGTTGAGATTCAGATTTAGAGTCTGGTCCTATGCTGAATGAGATTTTCAAGCATCTTTGATTGTTTCTACAACTTTACTTCATTTACATATTCAGCGAATCTCTGAATGTTGATTTTTTTTTTGTTAAGTTTAAAGACACAGTCGATTACTATATGGAAATTTCCAAATACTACTGACAAGCGTAAATAGCGGAGTTTATATGATGTTTTTTTTTTGATGATTCAAAAATCAAATCATAAGCCAGTTTGCTAACCTAAAGTCCATAAAGTAAGTTTGTCAGTAGTGAAAGGTTCAGGAAATTGAAATATTCAGGAATTACCTAAAAAGTACTAAAGAAAATCTCAGCTAATTCTTAGTTAGATCATTTGGATCTTGATTTACAAAAAAATCATGGCTTTTAAATGAACAGGGAAGTCTTTCGTCTGAATCTTTTATTTTTTTACGATAAAGTATATGAAGGAATAAACAAAGATAGACAGACTTGCAATTTTGAAACTAAATTATCGAAAAAAAAGATTTTGAAACAAAATTACAAAACAAATATGTATCCCACGTTGTAGTAGGTTGTATTTTATTTTTCCGCTAAGATCTTTATATTTCCGTTCTTTACGCTTGGTTTAATTCTTATCCCGTTTGACTGGAATATGGTTGTCCTCATGAAACAAGAAAGTACATGCATCACCATTGGCTATTTCCTTGAGGAGAGAGGAAGAGAAAAGGTGATCGGGAGAGAGAAAATTTTTAGATAGCTATTTTCAGTGTTTCCTTTCTTGAGCACAGGAAAGCTGGATCGTGCTTAAGAGGGAAGGAGGATCTAGGCTAGGTCTCTAATATAAATTAACTTTTAATTTATATTTAACTTAGTTTAAACTTAATCAATCAAGTTACCTTAACTTAAACACACTTCGAATCAATTTACTTAGATTAATCAATTACAATATCTTTCATAAAATTTACCTGTTTTTGTTGTTTCGATTTTTACAAATTACTCCTGTCCCCTTCTCCCGAAACAAACAACTTCTAAAGTTGCTTGTTCCGCTCTACAAGAAACAGAAAGACGGAAAAGTGTTTTAAAATGTGCTATGCCCTAGGATAGGTTCTTTTGTCTATCCATCTCAAGAATTTTCCATTACTTCTTACAAATTACAGGCTTTTGCAAGTTTGGAAAATAATGCTTGTTTTCATGATAGAGGCATGCATGGGAAGCAAGCAGTGGGCAATCGTCCTCCAAATTTTTTTTTCCTTACCCCGTAGATTTTGAAAAGTACACTTCTCATTAATTACATACTTCTACTGTGTAGGCAAATTTGAAGAATTAGAAATGTCTCATTTCTCAGCAATTAATTTCTAAGCTTAGGTTGTAAAGTCCCTTTTGACCTTGAATATTTCCGTTACATGGGTGCAGCAGTTGCCCTTCCTTTTATAAGACATCTCTTAGACCATTTAAATCTCTCTTCATGAGTGTTTGTTTCATTTAGTATTCATAAGTATGCATTCCTTTTAGTATGCATAAGTGTGCATTCTTAGTATGCATTCTTTTTTCTGATCATCTCGAGAATTTAAAAATCTTCCATTACTTCTTACAAACTATATGCTTTTGCAAGTTTGGAAAAATAATGCTTGTTTTCATAACAGAGCCATGGATGAGAGGCAAGCAAGGGTCAACCCTCCTCCTAGATTTTTTTTCCTTACCCCCTAGATTTTGAAAAGTACACTTGTCATTAATTATATACTTCTGCTATGTAGGCAAATTCGAAGAATTAGAAATGTCTGATTTCTCAGTATTTCTAAGCCAATACATGGATGCAGCAACTGTACTTCCTTTCATAAGACATTGCTTGGAGCATTTAAATATCTCTCCTTAAGTATTTGTATCATTTACTAAGCATAAGCGTTATTCTCTTACCTTTATAGGTTTATTGAACCTTAATAATGTTTGCACCATTTGAGATCCAGCGTAAGACCGTAATTTTAAGACTGCATAATTTTATGTTTATGCATGAGCGTTATTCTCTTACCTTTATAGGTTTATTGAACCTTAATAAAGTTTGTACCATTTGAGATCCAGCGTAAGACCATATTCTAAGACTGCATAAGACAGCGTAAGACTGCATAATTTTATGTTTATGCATAAACATTATTCTCTTACCTTTATAGGTTTATTGAACCTTAATAATGTTTGTACCATTTGAGAACCAGCGTCAGTAATCTTGTTTGAACCCTTGCTGAACTTCGACGCTTGTATTCTCAAAACAGACTGTATTAAACATGGATTATTCCCTTCGGGGTCTGTACATGACGAGAATTCTAGTAATTTCTAGAATAAAGAAACATATTAAGTAGTTATTTTCAAAACGGATTGTATTAGACATGATTATTGCCTTCTGGGCCTGTACATGACGAGATTTCTATTAAATTCTGAATAAACAAACATATTAACTAATTATTTAAAAAAAACAAATCAATCTTAAATATATGCTTTATCTAAATTACAGTCAAGTCGGGGCAATAAATAAAAGCAAGAAAAAGGGCTAGAATAATGAAGATCGAAAGCCAAAGTGAACAATAAAAACAAACAAATAGATACTAAATAAAAAAGACTAAGAAATTGGACTTTCATAAAAGTAATATATCGCACATATTCCACTTATATAATCAACAAGGCACACACAGCGGAAAATAAAAAAAAGTAAAAAAAAAAAAAACGTAGACACAAAGAATACAGCACACTTACAAATAATTTTGAACTATAAAAGTTTTACACAATGGATGAGAAGCGAAGAAACAAAAAAAAAATTAGATTTTCCAGATTTGACTGTAAATAAAAACGCAGAGAACCTATTAAAATAACAAACATAGATTCTAGTAGATCTTTATTTGCACAAAGTTTTTGTAACAGGTCTTTGTAGTACTAGCCTTAGTGTCGATTTTAATAACTGTGATGACTTAGCTCTTGATTCCAATTAACAGCTCTTTTAACTATACTTCATTTGATGTTCCAAGGAGTACTTTACGATGTCAAGGGATTAAATTTGTTGGACAGCGTTGCCATGTTTTTTTCTTACTTAGTAGAAAATATCATGGACAAACCAAGAAGTTCGTCTTCTTTTGTTTTCTAAAATCTTTCAAGCCTGTCCAACAAGAAAAAGAAACCAAACAAGAAGATAAGGACGACGAAGATTTGATATGTCCACCGTCCTAGAGTATGACAGACATACTTCCAATATATCTTAGAGACATAATTCCAATACATTCTTAGCCAGTCAATTATTATGGGTAATCATTACACAGCTGAAGTTCAAGCCAGTTTCCATTCTTGCTAAGCTATTTGAACAGCATTCCTTACATTTTAGCTTGTCATAAATATTAGGATGTATTAATAACTTTTTTACCCCCCCCCCCCTCCCCTTCCCATGTTATGGAAGATGTATGTCTCTGAACCCAGCATAAAACTACTAAAAATTCAGTACAGTTAAAAAAATAATAATAAGAAAAAGAATTCAGCTTACGCTTAGAAAATTTCCTTGCTTAGTAACCAATTTTTGGGACGCCTTGGCAATTGCAAGCATTATCCCCCCTTCACCTTCGGTTAAAAAACGTTTGAAGTTGGGTTCTAGTTCTTCGTAAATTTCGGAAAACTGGAAAAGGAAAAAGAGGATTGGTAATTAAACAAAATAAACATGTCAATTAAAAAAAAAAAGTTAAAAAGAGAATAAAACACTCTCAGCATTTCAAGGCATAAAAACCTAACACTGTCTACTTAAAAAAAATTGCATTTCAATATGGTAATGATTTTGGACATACTTTAGATTTTTTAACAAATATTTTAGATCTTTGTCGGATATATTTTTAGATTGAACACATTTACAACATAACTGAATAAAACCAAAATATGTCCTTCTATTCACAGTGCAATACATATTTCACAAAGTCAAAGAAAGACACAGCTAACGAAAACCAATAAACATACCGTCAAAATTTCCCGGAGGGGTGGGCTTCCAGCACTTCAAGCTCAGTGTTACCAACATTACTTTATGCAATATATAGAAAAATAGAGCGACATTAGATACCAACTACAATTTTTCAGACGATTCCGCATTTCAACAGATGAAGAAGACTTAAGTAGGACTAATGGGGGAGATAGTGAAACTGAGTATGGCAATGAGAGCAATAGCACTAGTGAGAATGTTAATATGACATTGTCAAAGAAATATAGCAAGCAAATTCAGCGTAGCAGAGAACCCTGTTGTAGAAGTTTCAAGCTCCTATCTACAAAAATGCGGAATTTTGTATTTTTTTCCAGAAGACAGATCACGCATGCGTGTTTATTTATTTGTTTCCCCCCAGGGATGATAGTATCGATCCCGTGGTCCTACAATGTCGCAAGAGGGCTCATTCTAACGGAAATTAAAAGTTCTAGAGCCCTCTTTAAGGGACCAAAAAAATTTGAGGGCACCCAGGCCCCCTTCCACGCTCATTTTTCCCAAAGACTTCGGACCAAAATTCGGAGATATCCATTCTGTTCAGCATAGTCGAAAAACCTAATAATTGTGTCTTTCGGTACGACCTAATCCCCCAGAGTCCCCGGAGGAGGGGCTACAAGTTACAAACTTTGACCATTGTTTACATAGAGTAAGGGTTATTAAGAAGGTACAGACGTTTTCAGGGGGACTTTTTCGGGTTGAGGGGGAGGTGGGTCGGGGTTGGGGTTACGTGGGAGGATCTTTCCGTGGAGGTATTTATCATGAGGGAAGAGAATTTCCATGAAGGGGCTGCAGGATTTTTTAGCATTATTTAAAAAAAAAAAAAAAAAACAATGAGAAAATGAACAAAAGATGATTCAGCTGGAAGTAAGGAACAGTATTAAAACCTAAAAAAACATAAATTATTACGTAAATAAGGGGGTTCATCTTCTTCACATTACCTCGCTCTTTACACCAAAGTATTTTTTAGTAATTTCACTATTTATTCTACGACTTTTGTGATTCAGGGGTCATTCTTAGAGAATCGGGACAAAATTCAAGCTTTAGTGTAGGCTAAAGAGCAAGGTATTGACGAGGGGGCGAACCCTCTCATATATGTAATACAAATATAAGAAATAGAAGTTCGTTACGTAAGTTACATTACTAATAAAAAAGTTGGGAAAAAAAGTTCTAGTTGCCTTTACAAGTAACCAAAAATTGGAGGGCACTAGGCCTCCTCCCCCATCCCTTTCTTTTAAATCAAAGTCGTCCGATAAAAACTATGAGAAAGCCATTTAGCCGAAAAAAAAAATATGCAAATTTTGTTTTAATTATTCATGTGCGGTGAGCCAAAATCAAAACATGCATTAATTCAAAAACATTCAGAAATTAAATAAAAAAAAACAAGTTTTTTTTTAAAACTGTAAGTAAGGAGCGACATTAAAACTTAAAACGAACAGAAATTATATCGTATATTAGAGGGGTTGTCCCCACCTCAACGCCTCGCTCTTTACGCTAAAGTTTTTTATTGTTTTGAAAGTAGAGTTGTGAGAAAGAGTCAGAATTTTGCGTAAAGAGCCAGGGTCTGAGGAGGGGACGACTCCTTTCATATACGGAATAATTTCTGTTCGTTTTAAGTTTTAACGTCGCTCCTGATTTGCAGTTAAAAAAAAATTTTTTTTTTATATATTTAATCTACCGAAGGGTTACACCCATATGGCTCCAGACTCAGTGCATGGGTCCATAGAGTTCAAGCTTCGAAACAAATACGGTTTGGACTTTGGATGCCCGTGTGAATTTATTGAAAAAGCAATATGTATAACTAAACTGTAAGGAGGCACTTTGATGGATATTGACAGTAGATTTCCATCAAATCTCCATCCCCGTTGAACAAATTTTCTCAAGTAAGATTTGACCGTGGTGAAACATCCATGTTGTACAATACCTCAGTAGACAGCAAAGAGGATTCTTTAGATTTTGTCCTGGAAAAATGTAAAAAAGTGATCAAAGAGGGTACAGAAACATCCTCTTGGGGAGAAGCTAAACCGAGGGAAAGGGGTCAACCCTAATAAAAAAGATAAAATATTGGCGAAGCTTGTGCCTTTAATGCCAGAAAATCGCAGAATTTTTTAAAAGACATGCCATCTGGTACCCATTCCATTGACTTTCTGAAGAGTGTTCTAATTATTCTATTTTTGTGATCTGAAAATGATTTTTCTCTTACTTCCTAAATAAATGACTGAATCCTTATATGTGTTCCAATGGTAAAAACGCATATTTGCGGATATACGTGTTTAACCTGATGGGGTTCGTACAAGACTAAGAAGTACGCCAATGTTAAAAACATACACATGACATTTTCACTTTTTATTTAAACCTTTTCACTTGAACAATTTTTTACTCGAATCCTATGTTTAGTGGTGTGCAACTGGCGGGAAAAGTGCCGCAAAACTTGAGAAACTTTGAAGGCGGTTTCCGCAAAATAATGAAGTGTAAAATACACGCATTTATCTCATCAAAAAAAGCTATGATAGGAGTAGTACATAAAATTGAATCTAATATAATTGAAGCTAATAAGTTTGGAAAGTTTTTTTTTACTTTATTGCTATGTATCAATTTAAACAGATTGATTGGCATTGTCCAATTCCTTTTTACTCCAATGATACGATTACAAATCCAATTAAAACGCCTTGTATAAAATGGATACTATCACAATTCGAAATAGGCCGAAAGTGAACAATGACAAATACAAAAACCATGACTAGTTGTCAAATCGCCCTTTACTAGCTGTTAATGATCTAAGTTACAAATCAGCTACTGTGTTACAAAATTAAGCTCGTAAAAGGAAGAAGATGACGTTCCAATTCGTGGGCTGCGGCATAGTGAAATTTCAATGGGACATTGAAAAATGTTTTATCCAAAAATGACAGTCCTTAAAACCATATTTTTTCTTAAAACTACATTCACCCGCTGTTCCGCAACCTCAAAATAGCTCTACGGCAAAACCATTGATCTATTTTCTAAAGTACTAGCTACAAACGGCAACATCAAAGGAAACCATCTACATTTGTGAAGCCTCTTTACATCAACATACTAGATCATAGATGGCCTTGTCAACAAGATCCCGTTTACTTAAAGGCTTTTTCCGCCATCCGATGAGTCAACTTACAAATGGCTTTCGTCTGACAAAATTAGACATTTAGAAGGAAGAAGATGATGTCCAACTTCCTGGGCAGTGGGATAGTAAAATTTTGATGGGAGAGTTGAAAAAACCCTCTTCTAAAAATAACAATTCTTATGATTTGTAATTTGGTTCATTGACAAATGACGATTTTCTGTTACTTTTTGAAGAAAAAGTGTTTGCTAACAGAATTTTCTTAGAAGCATGTTATTTTAAAAAGAGATTCGAAAAAAAAAACAAAAAAAACAGAAGCTCGTAAGATAAACTCAGGCTAGTCTATGTCAGAAGATGTTTGTCCGAAACGAGCCCAAGCATTCACTAACTAAAAATGCTACAAGTAAAGTTCCTTTCAAATGTTTTAAGCAGTGGTTACCAGACTCTCAAGTGACTGAGCAGCCTTAAGTCTCATAAGCATCATTGTTAGCTACACAACAAAGCAGAAAAAACACATGTTTCTGCTTTTGCTGGAGCTCGTCATTATTAGAACAACAGAGTCAGTTGAAAGTAAATCCAAAAGTATTTAAATATGTTTAAAGTT
The DNA here is from genome assembly GCF_032884065.1 of Artemia franciscana. NCBI lineage: Eukaryota > Metazoa > Arthropoda > Branchiopoda > Anostraca > Artemiidae > Artemia > Artemia franciscana. The sequence goes on from NC_088868.1 coordinate 16,603,532, forward strand.
TTTGGACAAATAGGACGTTTCTGGTTATTGATCTTGCTTTACCGATTGGTAGCACCCAAGAAAAAGCAAGGTTAGTTTTGTTACATTTTTCCATAGGAAAACGAAAAAGGTAGCATAATTTCTCTGTAAGCTAGTTAATTCGAACTGGCTTTGGGTTAAAAAATACGCTTTGATTTGCCGCACCAAGGCATTCGTTTTATGAAAGCTGAACCAGAGCAACGAGTATTAGCAAACTGTACATTTTAATAATGAAAAGAAAGAGGTAGCAAGACCTATTTCTAATTTTGATTAAACCTCTTTCTAAAAGAAAACGTTTTGATTTGCCTGACCCAAGGCCTTAATAAATATGAAAGCTGAACAAGAGCAACGAGCATTAGCAAATTGTACATTTTACAAATGAAAAGAAAGAGGTAGCAAGACCTCTTTTTAATTTTCTAAAAAAAAACGCTTTGATTTGCCTGACCAAGGCCTTAACAAATATGAAATCTGAACAAGAGCAACGAGCATTAGCAAATTTTATATTTTACTAATGAAAAGAATGAGGTAGCAAGACATCTAATTTTTTATTAAACCTCTTTCTAAAAGAAAACTCTTTGATTTGCCTGACCAAGGCCTTAATAAATATGAAAGCTGAACAAAAGCTACAAGCATTTGCAAATTGTACATTTTACTGATGAAAATGAAGAGTCAGCAAGACCTCTTTCTAATTTTGATTAAACCTCTTTCTAAAAGAAAACGCTTTGATTTATATGAAAACGCCTTAATAAATATGAAAGCTGACCAAGAGCAACAAGCACTAGCAAATTGTACATTTTACTAATAAAAAGAAAGAGGTCGCAAGAAAGTACAGGGAAGGGAAAAAATATATCATGCCGCTATATTGATGAGATATTTTTAGCCATATTATATTTTCTTTTGTAACAAAAATCTTTGATATCAACTACAGAAGAAAATCAGTTCACATACCTTTTCCTTATCCTTGCACCCTCCTATTAAAGAAATAACTGCAAATTTAGCTTCAGTTTCGCAAAGATCTACAAGTCTCCCTTTGAAAAGCCTTTCATAGGCCTTATCGTAAAACGTGGACGAGCCAACCGACAACGCCACCTCCAATGTCCTTTGAGCACAATTATCTTGAAATACATAAGGTAACGTGTTTTCTGTTCCTTCTTCTTGTGAAAAACAATTGGAATACAGCAAGTCTAACAATGGAGGCAATAGCTTCCCTAGACTTCCGTTAAGAACCAGGATTAGAGTTTGTACAGTTGCTGCAGAAGCTTCGTTGTAAGCCAAGTCTAGAGAAAAAGGATAAGGATAAAAGGAGTGTAAGACAGTAATAAGGAGTTGAAGGATTAGGGAAAAAAATTATCGAATATAAAATAAGCTTTATTTTAATATGCTCTATATAAAAAAGATTTTTTACAGAAAAAGTATTACAGAAGAATTTTACAGAAAACTTTACAACAGGATTTAAACGAAATATGTATCACGAAAGTATTTACAAAAGAAAAAGGTTTTCATTAATCTACTAAGGCAGTTGCATTATCATACTTTTATTTGCCTCGTAAATACAAAAACTGAGGAGTATTAACAAATATAAAAGAAATTCTAATCATATCAATACAAAATAGCAGACTCAAAATAGCAAATACGGAAAAATCAATTAAAAACAATTGCACATGCGAATTTCAAATTATTGCAAATAAAGGAAATAGATTTGTGTCACGTAAATGATTTTTACACTTTTTTGCAAGAAGATCACACTTAATCTTTACTATTTCGAGTGGGTCTTTAATTCTATTTATACTTTTCAAGGATGTATTACAAGTGCTTAGAGGGAAACAAAGGGAAATCAAAATATTTGAAACTTGCCACTTTAATTTGAGAATAAAAAGAAGCAAAAAAACTTGTTCAAATTAAAGGAGACATTTAGTTATTATTATTTTTTTTTCTACATCAAATCATGTTTGAATTTATTTGAATCTATAAATGACTTGCACCTATCTAGGACAAATAGGTTTCTATAACTCTGAGCTTTGATGAGAGGGGGCCATCACAGGACATTTCCAAGAACGTACTATAGTCCTTTAATAAGCCAAGGTTTTTCAAACTTTCCTGAAGCAAGAAAATCCCTGGGCAATCTTGGGTATGGAGAGACATTTTCCCTTTTTCCTGCAATTGTGTTCAGTTCAAACGTTTTCTATATCGTATCTACATTTACATTCAACTAACATAAGCTAACACGATCATGTCTATATAGAAAAAAGTTAATGAAATTATGCTTAAATACTGCTATTATATAGGTATTAAATGATCATTAAATATAAATATTAAATATATTAAGCATTAAATAATACTTAAAAGTGCAACATCAGAAATTCAAAGTAATAACTACTTCAAGGGCAAAACTAAACGTCAAGCAATAAAATCAATAATTGAAACGGAATAAAACACATAACGAGCCAATTACGATATTTCCACTTTCCAGAATTTTCAACAGGGTGATATTATGTGAAATCAGAATTATTATTATTTTCTGAAGCAACTGCAAGAAACCTGACACAACAATATGCTGTAAAACAACTTGTGCAGGTAAATCTGCACAAGCAGTCTCAAATTGTGCATGCTAAATTACCATATTCAAGAGGGGGGGGGTAATGAGTATAAACACCACCGGGAAAAAATTGTTCCAATCACAACCCCCCCCCCCCCGAACAAAAATGCTGGATACGCCTTTGAAGTTATAATTATATTATTGTTAGTGTTATCCAAATTGCGTAATTTGAAGCTCTTTCGTAGCTACACAAAGCTCTTTGGGTCTGAGGGAGTGGTCAGAGGCTTTTTCATGAGGGGGATAATGCACACGTCGTATAACAGAAAAACCAAATAGTTGTTCAAGATGCAATATACGTTGTGCAGATCTTAGTGGTTAGTGCAGATCTTAGTGCAGAAACGAGTTTTTTTTTGTTGCGAGCAGAAACGACATGAGATGCAGGAAAGTCATTTTTTGTGCAAAAAATGTCTCTACGAGAGGGAAGGGCAACGTATCAGCTGCGATATTAAAGCTTTATGCCATTTTATTTAAGCTTACACCAGCAACTTGTCAAACATAAAAAAACTTTTTCAGCAAACCGCTCAAATTATTCAACAGTTCGTGGTAACGAACTGTAGTAAGGAGCGACCCGTCTCAATAGTAACCGAAACTCTAAAAAAAACAGAATTTTGTTTCTGTTTTTGCAATCAAAAGAATCGCATTTTAATACTGATTTCGAATATACAAGTTTCATCAGGTATAGTCTTAATCATCAAAAGTTACGAGCCTGAAAAATATGCCCTATTTTAGAAAACAGGAAGAAACACCCCCTAAAAGGCATAGAATCTGAAAGAAAATCACACCACCTAATTCCACGTATCAGAAAACCCTGCTGTAGAAGTTCGAAATGTGGAATTTTGTATTTTTCACCAAAAGACAGATCACGGATGCGCGTTCATTTATTTATCTTTTTTATTTGTTATTCCCAGAGGTGATCGTATCGACCCAGTGGTCCTAGGATGTCACGAGAGGGCTCATTCTAACGGAAATTAAAAATTCTACTGCCCCTTTTAAATGACCAAAAATTAGAGGGCACCTAGGCCCCATCCCTCGCTAATTGTTTTCCCGAAGTCACCAGATGACAATTTTGACATAGCCACTTTGTTCAGCATAGTCGAAAAACCAAATAACTGTGTCTTTGGGGACGACTTAATCCCCCACAGTCCCCGGGGGAGGGGCTGCAAGCTACAAACTTCGACCGTTGTTTACATAAAGTAATGTTTATTGGGAAGTGTACAGACGTTTTCAGGGGGGCTTTTTCACGGGGGGGGGGGTTCAGGGGAAGGAGGTTATGTAGGAGGGTCTTTCCATGGAGGAATTTATCATGAGGGAAGAGAATTTCCATGAAGGGCGTGCGGGATTTTCTAGCATTATTTAAACAAAAAAAAAAAAAAAATTCAACTGCAAGTTAGGAGCAGCATTAAAACTTAGGAGCAGCAACGAAGAGAAATTATTACGTATATAAGGGGGTTCGTCTCCTCAATACCTCGCTCTTTACTCTAAAGTATTATTAGTAATTTCAACTATTTATTCTACGGCCTTTGTGATTCAGAAGTCATTCTTAAAGAATTGGGACAAAATTCAAGCTTTACCATAAAGAGCGAGGTATTGACGAGGGGACGAACCCCCTCATATACGTGATAAAAATATACAAATATGAAAGTTCGTTACGTAAGTTAATTCGTAAGTTACGTACATTTATTACTAATAAAAACTTTAGTAAAAAAATAAAAAGTTCTAGTTGCCTTTTTAAATAACCAAAAATTGGAGGGCAACTATACCTCCTCCCCCACCTTTATCAAAAACTATGAGAAAGCCATTTAGCCAAAAAAAAAGCCAAAAATCAAAACATGCATTAATTCATAAACGTTCAGAATTAAAAAAAACAAATTTTTTCAACTGAAAGTGAGGAGCGACATTAAAACGTACAGAATTTATTCCGTATACGAAAGGAGTTGTCCCCTCCTCAACGCTTCACTCTTTACGCTATTTTTTATTGTTTTAAGCAGTAGAGTTGTGAGAAAGAGTCAAACTTTAGCGTAAAGGGCGAGGCGACGAGCAGAGGACAACCCCTTTCTTATACGGAATAATTTCCCTACTTTAAGTTTTATTGGGGCTCCTTACTTTCAATTGAAAAAACTTGTTTTTTATTTATTAAATGGAAATTAAATCCTATAAAGCATTCTATCAGCCTGATAAAACCCTTCTCATCTTGATCAAACACTTCGTTGTAACGAACTGAAAGTAAAGAGCGACCCGGCTCAATAGTAACAGAAACTATAAAAAAGGGATTTTGATACAAATAGATACATCAAAAGAATCGCATTTTTATGCTGATCTTAAATATATGTTTTACCCATCAAAAGTTAGGATCTCGTGGGAGGATCTTTGAAGGGAAATTTTCATGAATTTTATTGATGTAATTTTATTTTAAAAACATTCAGAAATTAAATTTTACAAAAACAAGTTTTTTCAACTGAAAGTAAGAAATAACATTAAAACTTAAAACGAGCAGATATTATACCAATAACGTATATGAGGGTGTTCGGCACCTCGTCAATACCTCGTTCTTTACGCTAAAGCATTTTTAGTGATTTCAAAGGAGCTATTTATTCTAATTAAATGGCTTTTGGGATTCAGGGGACATTCGTCTTAAAAAATTGGAACCAGATTCGAAGTTTAGCGCAAAGAGGGAGGTATTGACGAAAGGGGGAACCCCCTCATATTACGGATAAAGGGAGTTTCTTCCCTCGTCAGTACCTCTCTCTTTATGCTAAAGTTAGAGTTTTGTTAAATAATTGCCGATATAAACAATCGTTCGTTGTGCTATTTTTTTGGCCAATCTTAGCTTTTAATATTATCTTAAGCAGCTTCTTAACTGTGATTTTTATGTGATAATAAACCAAAGATTTTGCATGTCTTCGGCTTGTGGTTGTTATTAAATATAAAAAAAACAAGTTTTTCCAACTGAAAGTAAGGAATAACATTAAAACTTAAAACGAACAGAAATTATTACCTATATGAGGGGGATTCCCCCTTCTCAGCACCTCACTCTTTACGCTAATGTGTGACTTTTTGTTCCAATTATTTAAGAATGACTCCTGACAAATAAGGACCATTTAGTTAGAATAATAAGCTTTTTACAAATTCACTGACACTTTAGCGTAAAGAGCGAGGAACTGTGGAGGGGACAGCTCCCTCATATACGTAATAACAACCAAAAGAAACGTCTGAGAAAATTACGGTTCAAACAGTTCGTGGTACCAAACTATAAGTAAGGAGCGGTCCAGCTCAATAGTAACCGAAACTCTAAGAAACGGCTTAAAAAAAGATTTTGATACCCATACATATATTGAAAGAACCGGCTTTTTATGGTCATTTCAAATATATAAATTTCATTAAGTTTAGTCTTACCCATCAAAGGTTACGAGCCAGATTTTTTTTTCTGATATTCGAAAAAAAAGACGAAACACCTCTAAAAGACAAGTGATCTGAATGAAAATCACGCCATTAGATCAAGCGTATTAGCGAACCTTACTGTATTGGTTTCAAACTCCTATCTGCAAAAAGGTAGAATTCCGTATTTTTTGCCAGAAGAAAGATCACGGATGCGTGTTTAACTTTTTTTTTCCCAGGGTGATCGTATCAACCCATAGGTCCTAAAATATCGGAAGAGGACTTGTCCGAAAGGAAAATAGAAGTTCTAGTGCCCTTTTTAAGTGACCAAAAACTAGAGGGCAACTAGGTCACCTCCCCCAGTAATTTTTTTCCCAAAATAGTATGATCAAAATTTTGAACTTTTCGGCCAATCTTAGCTTTTAATATTATCTTAAGCAAGCTTCTTAACTATGATCTTTATGTGATAATAAACCAAAGATTTGGCATGTCTTCGGCTAGTGGTTGTTATTAAAATTTTGTTTTCATGATACATGTGCGGTGAGCCAAAATCAAAACATGCAAAAATTCAAAAACGTTCAGAAATTAAATTAAAAAAAAACAAGTTTTTTTCAACTAAAAGTAAGCAACAACATTAAAACTTAAAAACGAACAGAAATTTTAACGTATATGAGGGGGTTGCCCCCTTCTCAGCGCCTCGCTCTTTACGCTAATGTTAGACTTTGTTCCAATTATTTAAGAATGACTCCTGACACACAAGAACTGTTTAATTAGAATAATAAGCTCCTTACAAATTCACAAACACTTTAGCGTAAAGAGCGAGGTACTGAGGAGGGAGCAACTCCCTCATATACATAATAACAACCAAAATAAAAATCTGAGGAAATTGCAGTTCAAACAGTTCGTGGTTAAAAACTGCAAGTACGTTACCACGTACTTACAGGTGAAACACCCCAAAATTGAAGTGATCTTAATGAAAATGACGCCATCAGATTCAGCGTATCAGAGAACCCTACTGAATAGGCTTCAAGCACCTATCTGCGAAAATGTGGAGGTTTGTATTTTTTTTTACCAGAAGAAAGATAACGGATGCGTGTTTATTTTATTCTTTTTTTCCCAGGGGTTGATCGTATTGATCCGGTGGTCCTAGAATATCGAAAGAGGGCTCATTCAAACGGAAATAATAAATTCTAGTGACCAAAAGAATAAGAGACCAACTAAGCCACCTCCGCCATCACTTTTTTTCCCAAAATCGTCCGATCAAAGTTTTGAGATAGCCATTTTATTCATAATAGCTGAAAGGTCCAATGACTATGCCTTTGGATATAGTAAGACCCCCTCCCCCACAGCCCCAGGGGAAAGGTCTTTTAGTTATAAAATTTGCCCATTGTTTAGGCATAGTATTTTTTATTGGGATGTAAACATACATTTTCGGGTGGGGGATGACAAATTTTCTGTTGGGGTTTTTTCCAGGGGAGAATTTTCTATTGGGAGGGAGGTATCCAGGGAGTGAATTTATCAGGGTGAATTATACACTGCGAGAATTTGCCAGAATTCTTATACAAAATTCTTTTTATATGTCTTGCTTTCTCTTTTCCGTCTCAATTTTACGTGCGGAGTCGTTAAGAGTAATTGTCAGGGGTAAATTTTCACCGGGATTGAATTGTCTAGAGGATATTTCCATGGTGAGGGGGTTTCTCCAAGGAGGTGGGGTCAGATTTCCTGGCATTATTTAGAAAATGATCGGATATTAAATAAAAAACAAGTTTTTTCAACTGAAAGTAAGGAGTAACATTAAAACTTAAAACGAACAGAAATTATTACGCATATGAAGGGGGTTCCAAAAAACTTTAACGTAAAGAGCGAGGTGTTGAGACGGGGGTAACCCCTTTCATATACGTAATATTTTCGGTTCGTTTTAAGTTTTAATGTTGCTCCTTACTTTCAGTTGAAAAAACTTGTTTTTTATTTAATTTTTACGCTTAAAATTGGAACTCTTATTTACCTGAAAAGGTGCCATTTGTGAACTGATTTAACAAAAGCAAATTCAAATAAGCCGTTTCAGCAAAAAGATTTGTCGCTGGTGTGCGTAATGACTTGAAAATGTAGTGAAACGGGGATATTAGCATTACAAAATGAGTTTATAGTTTTTTTTTTGTTCTATTAAGAAGCCAAAAATTCATAACTGGTAGAAAAGCAGCGTAGATATTCTCTCAAAGATTCTCAGAAATATCAGTGATGTGAAAGCTGTTATCTCGCGATGTGATCGAAAATTAATTACAAACTTTGAATCTTTAACCGGCATTCTGAAAGTTCAATTTGGGACATATTCCAATGATAAACAAAAAACTTGAAACGAGACTAAAAATTGTGAGCAAAACAAAGACGTTTATAAGACCGGAATGTCCAATTGCAAACTGCAGAACAGCAAAATTTATAAACCTAGTCCAACTACCGCTAAAATCCAAAATTAAATTCTACATTCTTTTTTCTAGGCAGTGTTGTCATATTTACAATCTACATATTTAACTCAGGATCCAGATTAGTGGATCAGCCAAACAAGACTGCTACAATCAGATTATCTACGAAAATAGAAAATCTACAATTCAATCACTGATTCAATAACCCAAGAATTGAATTTGATAAGGGAGGAAAATCATCGGAATTTTATTTAACTTCATAACAATTGAAGAAATGATTTCAAACGATCTGAAAAGGCCGATAAGTCACTCAAAGCCATTACAAGTCACAAGGACTCAAGGTATTTAATCTCAGGACACTGCAATTTGACATCTGGGACTCCTGGCCCAGAAGTCCCAGCTTCGAGTTATGAAAGTCAACTTCCAGCGTCCCTAGGGATCCACTTGGTATCCCTAGGTCAAATATACCTCGCCAATATCTAGCCACAGTCAAATGCTCAAAATTAGATGTTCTTCTTTTCAGAAAAGAAAAAAGAATATGAGATAGATTAAAGGTAAAACAGGGGGGTTTTGAGGATAAGTTTCTAGATTTTTTTTAGGATGTTACAGCACAAATTTTTGTACACTGTCCCAAACAGAAAATAGAATTTTACTCAAGTAGTTATTATCAGTTAAACAAAATATTATTTGGAGCTATCCCTGAGCAATTCCCAGACTTTTCCCAAATGGCAGATGAGAGATGGAACTGTGCGGGTAATTTTTGGTGGCTGGAATCTCAGGCCAGAATTTTTTTCTAACAGAAAAATTTTACTTTCGGGCCTGAACAAGTATTTAATCCACCATCACGAACCAGTTTCTCACTTCTACAACTTCAAACGTATATTTAGAGCGTTTCATCGCTAGCTAATATTGACCCAATGGCCCAATGTGAAAAGGGCGCCAATGAGCAAATCTTGGGGGGGTGGCAATGTGACAAAGGTGCCAATAATTGACTAATAACAAATTCTACAAAACAGAGTGAAACAAGAGCTAAGAGCTCATATGGCACTTGTGACGAGGCAAGAAGAGCTAAGAGCCAAGAGATCATATGGTATGAGCTTTAACAGAATTCTATGAATCAATAGATTGATTTAAAAAGGAAAATAAGAGGCTTAATGCCGGTCAGGATTTAAAATAAGAGCTCTGAGTCACGATGTCCTTCTAAATATCAAAATTCATTAAGATCCGATCACCCACTCGTAAGTTATAAATATCTATTTTTTTCTAATTTTTCCTCTCCCTTTAGCCCCCCAGATGGTCGAATCCTGGAAAACGACTTTATCAAGTCAAATTGTGCAGCTCCCTCACACACCTACCAATTTTAATCGTCCTAGCACGTCCAGAAGAGCCAAACTCGCCAAATCACTGAACCCTTCCCCCCAACTCCTCCAAAGAGAGCGAATCCAGTACGATTCTGTCAATCACGTATCAAGGACATTTGTTTATTCTATCCACCAAGCTTCATCCCGATTCCTCCACTCCAAGTGTTTTCCAAGATTTCCCCCTCCAACTCTCCCCAATGTCAAAGATCTGGTCGGGATTTGAAATAAGAGCTATGAGACATGACATCCTTCTAAAAATCAAATTTCATTAAGATCCAATTATCTATTCGTAAGATAAAAATAACCCAATTTTCACGTTTTCCAAGAATTCCGGTTTCCCCCTCCAACTCCCCCCAATGTCAGAGGATCTCGTCGGAATTTAAAATTAGAACTTTAAAGCACAAGATCCTTCTAAATATCAAATTTCATTAAGATCTGGTCACCCTTTCATAAGTTACAAATACCTAAATTTTCAAAATTACCCCCCCCCAATTCCACCAAAGACAGCAGATCCGGTCCGATTATGTCAGGCACATTAGACAGGTTTCTATTCTTCCCATCCAGTTTCATCCTGATCTCACCGCTTTAAGCATTTTCTGAGATTTCCGGTCCCCCCACTGCCCCCCCCCCCAATTACACTTGATCCGGTTGAGATTTAAAATAGGGGATCTGAGTTACACGGTCTTTCTAAATATGAAGTTTCATGAAGGTCCGATCACTAATTCGTAAGTTAAAAATACGTAATTTTCCCTTATTTTTCATAATTAACCCCCCCCCCCCCGCCAATAGGGCGAATCCGTTCCAATTATGTAAATCACGTATGTAAGACTTCTGCTTATTTTTCCCACCAAGTTTCATCCCGATCCTTCCAATTTAAGCGTTTTCCATGATTTTAGGTTCCCCCACCCCAAACTTCCCCACAATGTCACCAGATCCGGTCAGGATTTAAAATAAGAGCTTTGAGACAGGATATCCTTCTAAATATCAAATTTCGTTGAGATCTGATCACCCGTTCGTAAGTTAAAAATACCTAATTTTTTCAAATTTTTCAGAAATACCCCCCCCCCCTCCCACAACTACCCCAAAGAGAGTGGATACGTTCCGTTTATGTCAATCATGTATTTAGGACTTGTGTTTATTTTTCCCACCAAGTTTCATCCCGATCCCTCCACTCTAAGTGTTTTCCAAGTTTTAGGTTTCCCCCTCCCAACTCCCCCCTAATGTCACCAGATCCGGTCGGGATTTAAAATAAGAGCTCTAAGACACGATATCATACTAAACATCGAATTTCATTGAGATCTGATCACCCGTACGTAAGTTGAAAATACCTCATTTTTTCTAATTTTTCAGAATTAATCCCCCCCCCCCAACTACCCCAAAGAGAGCGGATCCGTTCCGATTATGCCAATCATGTATCTGGGACTTGTGCTTATTTTCCCATCAAGTTTCATCCCGATCCCTCCACTCTAAGTGTTTTCCAAGATTTTAGGTTTCCCCCCTCCAACTGCCCCCCAATGTCATCAGATCCGGTCGAGATATAAAATAAGAGCTCTAAGACACAATATCATTCCAAACATCAAATTTCATTAAGATCCCATCACCCGCTCATAAGTTAAAAATACTTCATTTTTTCTATTTTTTCCGAATTAACCGGCCCCCCAGTCCCCACTTCCCAGATGGTCAAATCGGGAAAACGACTATTTCCAATTTAATCTGGTCCGGTCCTTGATACGCTTGCTAAATTTCATCGTCCTAGCTTACCTGGAAGTGCCTAAAGTAGCAAAACCGGGACCGACAGACAGACCGACAGAATTTGCGATTGCTATATGTCACTTGGTTAATACCAAGTGCCATAAAAAAGAAAAACAGTGAAAGTGCACCAGAATATATCTTGAGGAGCCCGGGGTCCCCCACTCCCCTAAATCCGCAAGTGGTTACTGGAACTATTACTGTAACTAAATTGTTATTGTGTAACGTATGCAAGAAACTTTAACAAAAAACGAACCTAACAGAAAGGTAACTTTATAGAAAAGAAACTTAAGCGAGCAGAAATTACTACAAACAGTTTAGAAACTAAACTAAATAAACTATTGGCAAAAATGAGTGCTAAATTATTTCAAAAACCGACTGTACAGGAATCTACACTGTTCCATGGTGCTCTTTGAGGTTTTCAAAGAAGAAAAAGTCGAAAAACTAATACACAAGTTCTAGCCTAATTTCTGAAAATACCCAAAAAAGTTGTTCCACAAACCTCCAAACTGTGGCCATAACATAATTCTATTAGTAAATTCTCTCAGAACTTCCAGGAAAGCTTTATCTCTTGCCATAATTCCCCGTTGGCCATCCCCATTTTCATCGGACTGATCTCGTGACTTTTTGCTTTTTGAAATGTCTGCCATCACCGTAACTCCACTAACGCACTGGAGCATAGTCCTCACCACATAGCTTGCATAAGTGTCATTGACAAATTCTTCCATGTTGTTCAAAACAAATTTAGGAACTTTAAGGAGCCATTCAGTACAAAATTGTAGGTGATTTTGGTCTTTTTATTCTTTTTCAGGTTTCTCAATCTCATTTTCCAACTCCAACT